>NW_009258117.1:8162546-8192536 GCF_000149755.1 Phytophthora sojae
ATTGAAATTTAAGGAAACTTATGTTTTCTCAGACGATTTTTACGTCTGAGTAAGCGAAGGGTCGCTGCATAGCAGCGTATTAGATTTGACTTGCCTTTAGTATGGATGTCCTTTTTCTAGCAACTAACGCATATATCAGGCGACCTCTCACATATTTCGACCTCTGCACATTTGATATTTAGAGACAAATTTAGAGATGCATTCTATGTCGAGTTTTATCCGTTTTTGGTAGGCACCCAATGCAGCTGGTACCACCTCCACTCCAGTGACTTTGGCCCCGAAAAGCGCTAGAGAATAGCATGAATTGTGCAAACGCCCATCGATGCAGTACTAGTCCCGTATAGACGTTCGAGAGCAGCATTTCCCAGTACGAACGGTGCGGCTGTTGTGCGCGTCGTAGCTGAAAAGACCATACTCGGTTCCATTCGCGATGTAGACGGAATCGAAGCTGTGTATTATGACAACTTGTCCCCCCAACTGTCATTATTATACCCCGGCCTGCAGTCGTCCGAACTTGAGCAATCCAATTCTTTACCCGAGCGCATGTCAAATACGCGGTTCATCGCGTAGTAAGGAGCATCGGTCGCGGAGCTTACGACGTCGGAATACCAGCGCGTTCCCTCCAAGTCTTCGTACCAACCGTTCTTCCAGCCCCCACGAGGACGATTCAGCCACTGGATAGTACGCTCGTGATGAACACTTCGATTGACTCCTCGAAAACCCCTGCTAAAGTTGACCCATCGGCTGTACCCGCGTATGCATTGTACAGGTGAAACGTACACGCGTCTCCTCCCCACGACGGTATGATGTGCCGAGCGTAAGTAAAGGCCGTTGTCCCAGTACGGCATGATCAGGATTGGGAGATTGTTGCTGACCCATTCATCAAGAACGCGCAGATAATCCCGAGTAAGGTTTTTATAACCGAGCGCTACGCTCGCGTCGTAGATATTTTCAATGGTACTCGCGATCAAGCCGCATGACGTCTCATAAATTGGCTGGGCGATGGAATTAAGAGTGTAGGCGATGGAGTCCCCACGAGGCTGTCGGATCCGATATCCGTGCTTCGCTGTCCCAGTGGCATCTTCGAGGACAGCAGATACGCCAAAAGCGAGCTCACCAGTTTTGGTTCGTAAAAATGTTCTTCGCCTACACAGGCGATTACACGGTCCGAGTACGGCACATCGTTTGAGCCGACAATCTGTGAGGGCCCCAGTAGCGGACTTCTACCGTACTGAATATGGGTTTCAGTCGTGATCGAGTCCCAGAAGGCGCCAAGTAGCTGCGAGAGCATGAGAACGGTGATGAATACGCAATTGGTGCAATGGTACAGACCCATTAACAGCTCATGAGTCTTGAAGCTAGCCTTGCGCGGTGGCGTGTGTCCCTGGCAATCGTCTGACGACGCTATCGGACGCACTTGAATCGACCAGTATGAATTATTGACGTTGGTTCTTGAGCGACTAAAGCGCGCGGTAGGAACAACAACCTGGTGCAGAAGAAAGCGGGCCAAGTCCTTCATGATGCACCTAGGAGATACTTCTGTTTTCACGGTCTCTAGTTCCTCAAATAGTTTGCCAATTAGTGCGTAGGCATTCACCTAAATTGTAGAATCTTGTGAAAGCAGACCCCCCCAGCACTTTTGTGATACTTTGTTCGGCATTGGATGTTACAGGTGGACACTCGCCACCAGCTAATTTGTTGCAGTCGCGGATCGTTCAGTCTCCACATCTCTGGTTCTGTGTCTTGAAGTGCCCGACCTCCCGCGAGTTCAGCGTCTCCGTTATCTACCACGGGCCGCAGGGTCCACACGACCACACGGTGGTTCCACAAGTGGCAGAACGCTCGGAATGGGGCCAGGACAGCAGATCCCATTCGTCGAAAGTGATGAGGTACTGGTCGCCGTAGACGAGATACCCGAGCCGAATGAGCTCATAACTGTTGACAAATTCAATCCCCATGCTGGTACGGGCTTCCAGAGCTAGAAGTGGGTCCAGTAGCTGTTGGCTCAAGGAGAGGCGTCACAGGGAACCCCTGTGACGCCTCTCCTTGAGTCATTACGCCGCTATTGCCTGCTACCCGTTCACTCGTGTAACTTGTTGATGACACGCGGCGCAAGTTCCGATCAACCACTACCACAACGTAAGTCAGGGAGCGTCCGAGACCTCCATCGCTTTGAGCTTGCAGAGCCAACGCTTCCTCCACACCGTGAACGGTTAAATCCTTCGAGCGGTTCTCAATCGGAAGCGACTTTGCAAATACTAGTGGCAGCAAGTTGATACCAAGGATGGCCAACTCCAGCCCAAAGATGATGGAAACTCGGCCGTTCATCCGCCAGGAGATGTCTGTAGTAAAAGAGTTGATCAATTGGAGTCTTTTCACTTCGTCCGAGAAAACCACAGTTCCGATGCGTCCGTCGACGCCCCTAAGCCAACCAGACGCAGCAAGTTCAACTCGGAAGTAGTGCAGCAGACACAAAGCAACGACGGTAGGGGTGAACAATTCATCAGAAATTCGCCGTCGGAGGGCTTGAGCCAGTAGATTTAGGAGACTGAAGTAGATTAGCACAAAGTTGGCGATGCTGACCTTCAAACCGATACCCAACAGTCCAGAGGCATGGTACTGCTACCAGGGCCGCCGAAAATAGCATGGCCATAACAATAATGACCATAAATAAATATGGATAATGTATGTTGGCCATTTTCGCTTGGCCATAACATTATTTATGTCATGATGTCCTAGCAATACTTGTAATTGGGCAAATTATCAGAAATAAATCTTGAAATTTAGAGAGACCAATACAAACTGACTGCTACTATTGAGGATCACTGCCATCATGTCAGTGACCCTCTATAGTAGCTGCCGACGATAAATCGATCTCAGCCAGGACGAGAAAAGCAGCTTGACTGGTACTTGAACGCACGCAGTGCCACAGTGTTACCTTCATCTTCTCCGAATCTAAAGCAAATATACCCTCATTTATCAGCATTGGATATTGCAGGTTGACACTTGCCACCATCGAACTTGTTGCAGTCTCGGGTCGTCCAGACGCCACATCTCTGGTTCTGTGACTTGAAGTGCCCGACCTCCCGCGAGTTCAGCGTCTCCGTTCGTAGCCAACAGTCGAAGTATCCAACCGAGCACCCGGTGGTTCCACAAGTGAAAAAACGATCGCAATGGCGCCACCGCTGACAGTCGACCCGAGAAACTAGGGCTGCGAAGGCTGAGATAGGATTGGTTAACTCACCTTTGACCGCCATTGATAAACTCAATCCGCACGCTCCACGGACATCTCCTGCGCCTGCTTCGCAGCCGCAGAATCTGCCCGACAATCGCCGCTATGGTCACGACGTACAACCGATTTTAGAGCAAAATCAATAACGAATCTTAACTCGACGAATTTGCAAATGAACTGGACCAGCCTCCACCATTCTTGAGAAGTCTAAAACACTCGGTCAATCGACATCAGTTACTGTAAATTGACCTAAAGACATGTTACCGGTTCATCACCGGTGTCGATTGGACAGAGTCGAGACTGTGGTGTAGTACCCCGCGGAAGAAGTGGGCGCGCCGGGCGCCGGAGTAAGAAGATGCCGGGTTGCGAGTGATGGACTTCGACACGGCTGATGGAACGCGACGCGGATTGATGGGCGCGACGCAGGGCCGAGCTCGATGGGAAAGTCGGCGTGGGTGATGGGCCGCGAGACACGGTGCCAGAATCCAGTGCGCGCGTAATCATCCGACGGGTCGACCAGCGCACCCGGTTCTGCAAAACGCGCCGACCCTAAACCCCGCCGAGCAAAACGCGCCGAGGTAAGATCTTGATTGCGCCACGCAAACCAGGTTGAAAGGACGGCAGTGCAAGCACGACGGAAGTAGGGATAGGCCCAGAGCGGTAGCCTTAGCAAGCAGTAGTACAGAGTAGCCAGTAGCAAGGACATAGGATAGGGTAAGGACTCAGTCCCGAAATTTCTCTGAACCACAAAGACCTCCGGATCTCCTCGGTTCCAGGGGAACCACCAAGCGTCGGCAAGCAGAGCCGCCTCGATATCGCGGCCCCCCGTCGCCTGCTGGTTCGGGTGCTCACCCCCTCACCCCCGTGCTGGAACAAAGGCACGTTAAACGTATACCGTTTAGGTGGGCGCCCGATAACGCGCTGCCAAGGTGAAGGACCGCACTGGCCTGATAACCGCCGTGCACAAGACCCCGTGTTGGCCCGATAACGCCACACAAGACCCAGGAAACGCCGGCCTGATAGCGCCGCACGCCCGACGGGAACGCCAAGGAAACGCCGGCCCGATAACGCCGCACGCCCAAGGCTCGACGCCCTACGACAAGGAACAAGCGTCAACACAAGAACCCCCCCAACTCCGAAGCCTGCGAAGACTTGGGCCTGTATTTCGAAGATACGCTACTCCAACAACCGGGAATAATTCGCTCGGCGCGACCGCTATCCAGACGCGCCGAGTTTGTGCGAGATCGCATTCGCGAGATTTCTGCGAGGGCGCTACTCCAGAAGACCAGCGTCTCCCAGTGGGTGCCTTGCGATACTAGCATAGCCACCCAGCTTAAGCGCCGTCTTATTCCCAGCACTATGTCAAGCTTAAAATGGGATATGACGGTCTTAATCCGAGTCTCTAGAATTGCGGCTACGATACCGACATAAAACATGGCACAACAAGGCTGCCACATCCTGTTCCATGTGTCACAAATGCGCTTGCTAATTATGGTAATGTGGCCAATATAACTGGACAGATGGCCGTCATGTTGTGAGCTTAAACTTGGGATGGCTCAGTTGTCCCTCACTTCGATTTCTAACCCCTCAGCGAAGAGCAGTCGCCATGGAAGACTTCTGGATACTCGTGTGCGCTTCGTGGCGCTGCCGGGATGGCGAGCTCAAAGACCTTCGCAAGGAGCTCAACGAGATGCTTCTCGATGAGGAGTGGCGGCGGGTTATGCGGACGCGCCACGCGTTGACAGCTGAATGTCTTACCAGTCCCTCTGTGTCGGCATGGATGTGCTATGTATACTAACGGAACTGACGCAAATTTTCTTAACGTGACGAGTCTTACGCGGTAAGTTACATCTTTCCGTAGCCCAGGGTTTTTCTTGGAAGCTTACATAAATGTTGTGTTATCCATGCAGTTATGCCTTTGAAACACTGCTTGTCCAATCCAAACCTTTCTTCTGCATTCCGCCACCGAGCCGTCGAGGCGGGCGCCCTCGCAAGCTTCGATTTCATCACCAGGTTCTTGGTGCTCTTCTACACTTCTGGAGTACTCGACCCTGTGCATGGTGTTTGGCGTGCCTCCAGCAACACTATCAAAAATCATCTGCCGTGCTGAGCGTGCTCTCGCTAATGCGCTGGTCGGTTTTGCTCCTGTTCGCATACGCTGGCCCTCACCACACCACCAATTCCAGTTAGCCAGACTCGTTCAAGCTCGCGAGCCACTGCTACATTACACTTTCGGGTTCGTTGACGGAGAGAACTACAGAGTAGGTTGCCTAGGTGCTAGTGCGGGAGGTGTTTGCTGTATTGGTCAAAACTAACATTATTATGGATGGCATGCAGGTACAGGAGCCGTCAAATGCTGATCTCCAGAATGCTATGTATAATGGCTGGATGCACACTGTGTTTGTGACGGGCACCATCCTATTCGCTGCGGATGGCTGTATTGTATGGTCCAAGCACAATTGCCCCGGTTCCTGGAATGATTCAGACACGTCGCTGGAGATGCGGGAAAAGCTGGTAGACCCGGCGGTCTGTCCCGATCCCCGTTATGGCGTTGTAGCTGACTCGGCTTTCCCCTGCTCGGGAGATATGGTAGGCAGGATACTTACACCGCTAAAGGATGGTGATCTGGAGAGGATTCAGCCCGCACTCAGGAGCGCAGCCCGAACGATGAACAACGCAATTCTTTCCGTGCGGCAAGCCGCTGAGTGGGGCATGGGCAGCGTCGAAAAGGTGTACAGCAGACTGCTGCTTCCATTTCCCTACGATCCCGAGGTGAGAGGAGTGCGGCTTGGCAAGTTGTTGTTTTGGCTGCCCAATTTTAGAGTTCGCAGTGTGGAGATCTCACAACTCCGAACGACGTTTAGCGGTATTTACGAGCGGAGCATGTATTGCTGAAGCTAGGGTGGACTTTAATACATCCGTAACATTGCGTGTCGCGGTATTTTTGTTAAGGTTTCTTCTTGTGCTTCATGAAGATTTTGTGTTTGTTGCGGTCGTGGATGTATCTTCCCTTTGCCTGATATCGAACACAAGCTATGCTAGTAACTTCGCTACATGATGCTGCATCAAGCGGCAGAGAATAAGACAAATGTTTGAGCGAGAACAAAGTACGCTTTTCTCCCCCGGTTATCAGTCCCTTCTTCTGTCTCAATGAACGTGGCTAGCACGAGGAGGCTCCTACTTCTTCGTCAGAGCGGAAATGAGGCACATCAGTTCCTGTGCACGCGCACGACTCTCTTCCTTCTCCCGCCGGAGCCGCTCTTCTTGATCGATCCGATCTTGGCGGCGGCGTTCCTCGGCAGCAAGGATTTCTTCACGCCAGCGCGCTTCGTTTGCTTCTCTTTCTTCTTGGCGGCGAATTTCCCTCTCTCTAGTCTCATCACGGCGCCGCTGGTCTTCTTTCCTCTCACTCTCTTCACGCATAATCATCATGGTTTGGAGCAGATCGAATCCAGCTTTAGATGTCAACGCCTCTTGTGTCTCCAGCTTTCGCTTCAAAGCGGTGGTCGCACGCTCAGCACGCATGCGTTTTGCTTTGCGTAGCTAGCTTCTTGTGCGTACAAATCCTCACTCCGTTTGAGGCCGGCGTGGGTTTGCAGCGACGCCAAGTCACCGCCTCCGAGACGATTGTGGCGATCCAAGAACGGCTGACCTCCGCTTGCACGAGATTCCCGGCGTTTCAGCGGGGTCGCATTGGCAGACCTCGAAGGCGTTGACCCCGTCGTAGTCACCCTTGGTGCTTGCAGGGATGCGGCTACACGCTTCGATGTTCGGGTTGGCTGGGCAGGTGCCATGTCTGCCACCAATCCTGCGGCCCCGGCCCCGGCTGGAAGCCGAAGCAGCAGCAGCAAAAGCCTCAAGCCCTTCTGTAGGCGGGCTGTCATCGTCGCTCAAAAGGATGTCAAGCATATCGCGGGGGCGTTCTCCATCACCAGATGTATTCGTGGTGTCATTTACGGTGGCCGCTTGGGCCAGCGGGATCGCCGGGTCAAACGGCGCAAATACGTCGTCTTCACCGTGGGGCGTCGATAGAGAAAACTGGCTGTCTCCGCCTGCAGCGACATCGGCGTCGTTGGCATCGTCTTCCGACAGACTATCAGCATCGACCCCATCATCCATCTCCTTTGCCCCGGCCTTTAGATCGATTTCGCGTTTGAGAGCCTTCGCTTTTAGGATGTGCTTAGGAATTTCACCTCTCCCACTTGGCTTGCGGGTGCTGCACAACTGCCGTATGTCTGGCGTGCGGAAGATTGGAAACTGATTGATTGAGAGGCCTTAGAGTCGAACCGCTACTCTAGTTCCTGTGTGCTCTGCACATCACAAGCTAAGTACTCAAATCGTATGATTCTGTTCTAGAAGCTATCATAGTGAGTGTAGGAGAAGACAGTGAGCAGCACCGCTTGAGGCAAGCGTTCTCGAAGGCTCCAGACGCCTAGGCCGTTTGGGATACGGCATTCTCCCCCACGACGGACCTGTATGGGACGAGGCGGCGAATGGTGTATCGTTTCGACGTACGCCGTGCGCTGGATCTGGACGGTGCCGTTGTTGTTGGTCTTGAGGATCTTGAACGGGGCTCTTGTCCTTGACCATGGGCACTAAGTCGCCGACGCGGTACGTGTGGTTGAGTCTGCTGCTGTTCTCGCGCTGGTTGTCGCGCTGTACCTGACGTAGCTTGCGTTGTTGGATACGCTTCCAGTCCGCAGCGAACTTCGTGTTGAGCACCATGTCTCGTCCGAAGACGAGTTGCGCGGGCGACGCCTCCTTCGTGGTGGACACAGTGGCTCGGATGGCAAACGCGATGCTCGGCAGCACCTGCTCCCACGTGTTGGCGTCCAGATCGGAGGTGCGCACCATGTCACCAAGCACCTGGTGCAGGCGCTCGAGCACGCTATTGGCTTGGGGGTTCTTGACCGTGGTCGGGCGCGGCGTGACTCCGTAGCTGGTGAGCATCTCCTGGAACTCGAAGCCGGTGAACTCGTTGCCCTGGTCGAAGACGCAGACTTCCGGTCTGGGGTAGCGACAGAACCACTCGGCATCGAGCGCGAGGGCGGCCGTCTTCGCCTCCTTGTCGTTGATTGCCTTGCCCTCGAACCAGCCTGTAGCGGGGTAAATCATTGTCATCGCGCTGTACTTCTTGCCTGTCGGCGCGTGCGTGTAGGGACCGACGAGGTCAACGCAGAGAACTTTCCATGGCGTGAGGACTGGATCCACCGCAGGTAACTTGCCGTACTTCTGCTTGTTGCGCTTCCACTTCTGGCAGATCTCGCAGCGGCTGCGAGTCATACCTGGATGCTTGAGTTGCTCGTGGTACCAGCATGTGACGCGCTGTTGCAGCGCTGCAGGAACGGCGATGTGTTTGCCGAAATACACGATCTTGAACTTGCCGTGCAGTCTGATCTTGACTTGACGTTGACGCGCGAGTTGTTGTAGTTCTTCATCGTTCTGCTGCTCGCGATGGATGCGCTCGAAGGTCAGCGGGAACTCCTCGTCTTTCTGCTCCAGCTCGATGCAGACTTCGCCTTCAGAGTCTTCGACGTGCGGCAACCGGCTGAGCGCATCCGCGACCACGTTGTGTTGTCCTTTGATGTAGACGATCTCTGGGGCAAACTCTTCGACGATGAGGCGCCAGCGGTTGACACGGTCCGACTGGAAGTTTGCGAAGGACAAGTTCTTGTGGTCCGTGTGCACGACGATCTTGTGGCCGAGGAGGATATTGCGAAACTCTCGTAGGACTTCGACGATCGACAGGAGTTCCAGCTCCATCACGGAATACTTCCTTTGTGCGTCAGTCAGCTTCCGGCTGAAAAAGGCTAGCGGGCTCCCCTGCTGGCAGACTACTCCCCCCAGCTGGAAGGTGCTGACGTCCGTGAAGGCTGCGAACGGGAGGGAAAAGTCGGGGAAGTGCAAGGTGACTGCACTCTGTACGATGCGCTTGATCTTGTCGAAGGCACGCTGACAGTCAGGAGTCCAGTGGAAGGGCGTCCGAGGAGACGTGAGGGCCGACAACGGGGCCAGCAAGTGAGCTCGCTGCGGCCACATATCCCGGTAGAAATTGACCATGTCGATAAAGCGCCGGAGTTCGCGCTTGTTCTTAGGTGGAGCAAGCCGGTGGATCGCGGCGACCTTGGCTGGCAGTGGCTGGATACCGTCACGTGTAAGACGGTAGCCCAAGTACTCAGTCTCGAGGGCAGCGAAGCGGCTTTTGGCCATGTTCACCTGCAGACCGCTGGTGCGGAAGCGCTCGAAGACGGAGTGGAGGTGCTGGAGATGGTCTTCGAACGTCGTGCTCGTGATGACCAGCACGTCGTCGAGGTACACACGGACGAACTGAAGGTCCCCGAGCAGGAGTTGCATGCGACGCTGGAATTCATCGGGCGCAGTGCAGATTCCCATCGGGAGGCGCAAGTACCGAAACTTGCCCCATGGCAAGACGAATGAGCAGACGCGAGACGAGCGCTCTCCTATGACGATTGAGTAGTAGCCCATGTTCATGTCCAGCGAAGAGACGAACGTGAAGCGTTCGAGACCCTGCAGCAGCTCCGAGATTTTTGGCATCGGAAAGGGGTGGCGAACGAGGAGCGCGTTCAAGCGGCAAAAATCCGTCAAGAAGCGGGCTGTCTTATCCTTCTTCGGGATGATGAAGACGGGAGCTGCCCACGGACTGTTGGCATCACGCACGATGACACCAAGGCGTTCAAGCCGAGCGACCTCCTTCTTCACCGTGTCAAGGAGAAGACAGTGAGCAGCACCGCTTGAGGCAAGCGTTCTCGAAGGCTCCAGACGCCTAGGCCGTTTGGGATACGGCAACAACGTCTTGAACTTGCGGAGCTGGGCCACGGGGTCACAGGAATGATTTACGAAGCGCATCATACCACCAAAGGTTCTGCATCAATACCAACGCGGACACCAGCGGTTGGACGGTCTGGCGCGGTTTTCATGAGCAGCGGATAACCGTTGTTGGGTTCCCTCTTTTCACGAACCGGATGGACATGAACAATTTCCCCGAGATATTGCCCGATGACAACCCCAGCTTGAATCGTCTCTGTTGCGATGACGGCGTGCTGCCGCGTCTGGGTGTCCACTGTGAGCACGATTTTGTTGCTCTCTTGTAGCCCATTGCCACACAAGCCTTCAAAGGGGCAGCAGTTGATAGTGCAGTAGACTCCCATGCGAGCGTTAACGCAGGTTCCAGCTCTGCAGGAAGTGTTACACCCGCAGCTCGCAACAGTGTCAACTTTAGGAAACACCACTCCCGTCGGGTTGTACTGCTCGCGTAGGTGGGCTGGGCTACACGGTTTGGCCAATTTGCAAGCACAAAGCGACTGCGGGATCGTGCTTCGGCCGTCGTCGGAACTTCTCGGAAGCTGGAGAGCGCTTTTGGATTGATTAACCCACTCAGCAGTATCCATGTCGGTGGTTTTGCCTTTTTCGCGGCCGCCTGCGGGGGCCTTCGTCCCTCTAGCTGACGAGGATTCTGGTATGGCATTGCTCGGCACGATCGACGAGGTCTCCAGTCACGACGTTGGTTTGGTAGGCAGGATCCTCCTGCGACTCCGATGGGCTGTGAACGTACTCGGAGGATTGTGATGACTGTGTGCTACGGACACCTTCGATTGCCATGGCAGGCGGTGCTGGTCCAGCAGCGCTCAACTGAGGATGGGGTAGCAGCTCGCGAGAGCAAGACTTACCTTCCTGCTCAGACTCTTCGTCGCTTGGATAGTCGACGAGCAGCCTTCGAAACACACTTCCCACTCGAGAGAATGCGCGGACTTGCTCGACGCTCTCCTCCGGAACTTGACGGTGGATCTGCGCGACGCTCTCCTCCTGAACTTGACGGCGGACCTGCGCAATGCTCTTCTCCTCAACGTCATGGCGGACCTGCGCGATGCTTTCCTCCTGAGCGCGACGACGAAGCACTGCCGTAGAGTTTGGTTCGCACGGCGCTTCGGGGCTCGATGACGGAGACAATGCCAAGTCGATGACAATCACAGTCTCTGCAGCTCCAGACGCCCTCGCAGCTACGGATATCTTACTTGCGTTACCAACCTGTACACAGCAGCGATTAAGAACACGTTGGACTGACCTGCATCAATCTCATTGCCGTGCACTTACGGGCTTCATCGATCGAGACGACTGGCGGGATTCCTCCAACGGCGGATGTGGTGTCTTCGGCTGTGCAAAATTGATTATGACGCGAAGGCCGTTAAAAGGGCGTACAATTCTCGGGACGGTAGTGAACTCACGACCTGCTTAAGTCGAACTTATGCTGAAGGATTAATTTAATGAACCCCCCTCGGAGGTGTATCAGATCTACGACAGCTCTTAAACCGGGATTAATCGTCGTCATAAGCTCATCTTATACCTTTCTTTAAGACGGCTGCTTAAGTTAGTATCACAAGGCACCCAGTCGAAGACGCTCGTTCCGGTATGATGCACGAACGACCAGGCCTCCCGATTATGGCATTATTAGGGAGTAGTGCAACAAGCACTATGATAAATAATGCAGGGACTGTTTTATCAAAGAACAATACATAATTGCTACGTCTCAATACCACCGAATCAATAATGCATTCAATAATTTCTACGCAATTAGTAACTAAACTCTCCAAATTTTACATGTTTAAATTATGTAGAAAATGATAATATGAAGTATTGATTGAATATAATGGTTTCAAGTCAAGTTCGAGATCGCCTGAACCTGTGACCATACTGAAAAGACGAATATAAGATTATATTGGTTTTATGTTGCTTATATTGCTACATCAATAAAGCGCTATTACGAATCATACACCGCATTAATTGCTGTTCACGTCGGTACCGTTGAAATAAATAATTCCATGAGAAATGTCAATTAATTTTTCTACTAATTGATTTTTCGGGAGGCCTGCGAACGACTCGTACATGAACACCCCGAACTCGGTCCCATTGGCAATGGAGATGGAGCTGATCTTGCGGGGTTGGTCAGTTGAGCTGAATTTGTCGCCCCACCGCTGAACTAGGGCCGGTACCTCACAGTTATTCGGATCCGAGCAGTCAACCTCTTGTTCCGAGCGCATGTCGAACTGTCGGTGCATCATATTGTACTGGCCCCCGCGCCAAGAACTCTTAACGTCCGAATACCATCGAATCCCCTCCGTGTCCTCGTACCAGCCGTTCTTCCAGTACCCTCCTGTACGACCCAACCACTGCAACGTTCGTTCATGATGGACACTCAGGTTAACGCCTAGAAAACTCGCTATCCCTTGCTCACCAGTGTAGGCGCCTTCCAGTCGAAATATACAGGCGTCACCTCCCCACGTCGGAATGGCGTGACGCGCGTAGATTGCGTTGTCCCAATACGGCATGATGAGAATCGGTAGTGTGTGTGGGAGTTTGTACAGATCCTAACTGTTCCAGTCGTCCACAACACGCAAGTTGTCTTGAGTGAGGTTGGAGTAGCCCAACGCAGTGCACCCCGCGAAAATATTCTCAATGGTGTCGGCCATGAGCTCGCAAGATTTTGCGTAGATCGGGTACGCTGTCGAGTCGAGAGCGTCGGAGACTGATCCGCTTCGACGCTGCTTTAGTCGGTAAGCGGTTAATGAGATACCAGTGGAGTCTTCCAGAACCGCGGATTCCCCCGGAGCAGCGAGCAGTGAGCTCACCAACTTCGGCTCGTAGAACCGCCCCTTGCCAACACACGCGATCACTCGATCCGCGTAGGGCACGTCGTTGCTGCCGACGATCTGCGATAGTCCGAGCAAGGGACTTCTACCGTAGAGCACGTGCTCGTGTGTGGTGGTCGAGTCCCAGACGGCTCGTAGAAGTTGGGAGCACACGAGGCCGATGATGAAGATGCACGTCAGCCAATGGTACAGCCCCACGAGGACCTGGAATCTTGTTAACATCTTTGATGGTTCATCTGGCGCTGGGGCTCTTGATCTATACGCAGGCTGGACTCGAACTGGAGCGAATGCCCGCAGGACGAAGCTTGAAAGCGATCGCCGGGGGCTGTTAGTTCGGAAATCACTCGGCGGTGGGCAGCCTGGAGTAATGGAGGATCGACGTTGAACTGGCGACCAGCCTTGCATGCTGTCTGCGGGGATATGACGAATAATGTCGGTCTGCTGGCTATGTATGTACAAATAGAGTTGCTGCTCTTTTTATCGTTGAGCGCTAAATAGGTCTCCGCCGAGGCATGCATGCAAGGTGCCCACGCAAGCCCCAATGCAAAAATACAAGTTTTATCGAAAAAGTTCTGTGAACGAATGAACGGCTTCTCTCTGGGCTTGGCCGTCTTTACAAACCAATTTGATGATCAACAATCGTTGCAAAACTATCGGTGGCGAATATCAGTTCGCTGCACCCAGCTCTACGTAACAGCATCAAGGCGAAGAAGAAGAACAAATTGAACTCAATTGAATCCGAAAATCACTTTTGTTTTGTTGTTTTCCAGTAGTACTTCACACGTCGTAAGCTTACATTCTTCTGAAGCACGTAGTATTCAGCATTCCTTGTCAATAGAGCCTGGCTACAGGTTATCAATTGTAATCAAGGCAGCTGGTAACTGGTAATCCCGTCAATTGTTGCGCAGACGTTTTAAAGCGCGGATATCGTTGGCGTGAAGAGGGCGGCGGCGAAGAACGTGACGCCCACATGACCCTCACATTTCAACCTATCAACACTGAATGCTACAGGCAGACACTTGCCACCATCGAATGTGCTTGAATCGCTGATCGTCCAGACGTCACATTTCGGGCTCAACGCATTCAAGCGCCCGACCACCAGCGATCTCAGCATCCCCTTCATCTTCCGCTGGTCGAAGTGTCCACACGAGCACCCGGTGGTTCCAGAAGTGGACGAAAGATTTAAACGGAGCTATCGACGATAGCACGTCCCACTCGTCAAACGTGATGAGGTACTTGTCGCCGAAGACGAGGTATCCTAGGCGAATGAGCTCGTAGCTGTTGACAAACGCTACTTCGTGGATGCTGCTGGGGCCGTTATTGTTAAGGGGTTCTTCGGCTTGGACACAAAGTGGGGTGACAGGAGTCACCCAGGCGCGCGTTGGGTTCCATTCAACCTCTCGACTCCCACTTCTGTCGTTGTGGGCAGACACCAGTCGACCCGTGAAACTCATCGAGGCTACGTGGCGTTCTTTTCGATCAACCACGGCAATAATATACGTCAACGAACGCCCGAGTCCGCCTACATGTTTAGTGCGTACAGCCAATGCCTTCTCTATCCCATGAAGACCAAGGTCTGCACAGCGATCTCCGACTGGGAACGTGTGTGCCAACAGGAGAGGCAGCAAGTTGACTCCGAGGATGGCCAGTTTCACACCGAAGATGAGCGGCACTCGGCCGTTCATACGCCAGGCGATGTCTGAACTAAAGTAGTCGTACAGGTGCAGCTTCTTCACCTCGTCTGAGAACACCACAGTCGGGATTCGGCCGTCGACGCCCTTTAACCAACCCGATGCAGCAATTTCTAGGCGAAAGTAGTGCAACAAACACAGTGCGACGACCGTAGGCGTGAATAATGCATCCGACATTCGTCGTCGAAGAGCTTTGGCTAAGAGATTCAGGAGGCTGAAGTAAATCAGCGCGAAGGTTGCGATGGCTGGGTAGATAGCAAACCACGCTTCAGCTAGACCGACCTGTTGGCCCTCAAATCGGCAGCCCACGGTCCAGAATGCTGCGAGCGTCGTCTTTAATCGGGGTAATGACGCAAAAGGGAGAAAGGCAAAGCTGCTGGCGCCAGATACACAGCCGATTCCACCGCTAAACCACTGGGTTTTGCCTCGTAGAGCTACGGAGTGCAACACCACGATACCCAGCACCCACCGAAACAAAACCAATCCGACCGCTACGTTGGAGAGCAACGTTTCCCAGTCAAAAACACTTCTCACAATGTGCTGCTCGAACGATTCGTAGAATAACCCAAACTCGGTCCCGTTGGCGATGTAGATGGAATTGATCTTGTGACCCTTATCGGAGGAGCTGAACTTGTCACCCCATTGGTCAACATGAGGCGCATCTTCACAATTATTTGGGTCCGTGCAATCCACTTCCATCCCTGACCGCATATCGAATAGTCGATGCATCATGTAGTAAGGGGGCCCCGCCCACGAACTTTTGACGTCCGAGTACCAGCGTATTCGTTGTGGGTCTTCGTACCAGCCGTTCTTCCAGATTCCTTCGGGTCGCTTCAACCACTCGATCGTTCTGTCATGGCGGACACTTTGGTTCACCCCACGGAAACTCGCAACTGTAGAGCCGCTATCGACAAGCGTGTACGCATCCTCCAGCCGAAAAATACACGCGTCACCGCTCCAGGTGGGGACGGCGTGCCGGGAGTAAACTGCGTTATCCCAGTACGGCATGATGAGCACGGGTAATGTATTGGGAAGTTTGTACAAATTGTTGCTGTTCCAGTCGTCAACGACGCGGAGATTATCTCGAGTTAGATTGCTGTACCCCAATGCCTCACAGGCAGCAACAATGTTGTCGATAGTTTCGCTATCAAAGAACAGGAGGACTCGTAGACTTCAAGGGCTTCGGAGTCGAGCGTGTCGGTAACTTTCCCAACGCGACGCTGTCGCAAGCGGTAGCCATGAACTGCGTTGCCAGTCGAGTCTTCTAGTATTGCGGATTCCCCTGGAGCAGCCAGCAAGGAGCTTACCAGCTTTGGATTGTACTGGTTTCCATTCCGCACGCACGCTATCACCCGATCCGGGAACGGCACGTCGTTTGTGCCGATGATCTGTGAAGGTCCAAGCAATGGACTTCGACCATACACGAGGTGTTCGGTAGTTGTTGTGGTGTCCCACACGGCCCCCAGCAACTGTGAACAAACGATCGCGGTGATAAACAGACACGTGATCCAATGAGACAGACTGGAGGCCAAGTCGTGGAGTTGAACTCTCCTGAAAAATGACTGCTTGGCTTCGTTGGCATCTGTGGAGGACGCGGGGCGTACTTGTACTTGCATTGTTGTGGAAGAACTCCACGCTCCTACTATGGACTGTAGTAGCGTCCTCCTGGTGTTGAGTTTGGTGGCGTCTGAGTTTGACGCTGCCGGTGCAATGGACGGACTTCGGCCAACTCCTGAGAAGCGTTGCATGTCCAAAGCTGGTCGGAAACCACAATTGTAAAATATTCTGCTGCTGCATACTGCGAGATCAGAACCCGTGTCCAAAATAGACAAATCGATGTCCTATCGTATCGCTCGTCTCGACACAAAACCACTTGCCATTCCAGTTCTCTTATCTCGAATTTAGCTTCCCGGTAGATCGTCCCAAAGCCCCACATTTTTTTGAAAAGTTGAAATCCACTTACTCACACTGATGCAGCTTCTGGAACATGGTTCCAAGTGATGATACTACTCGCAAAACTCGTGTGCTTTCTCAGCACTGAATGCTGCACGCCGACACCTGCCACCACCGAACTTGCTGCAACCTTGGGTCGTCAAGTCGCCACATCTGAGGTTGTATCCACTGAAGCGCCCGGCCGCCAGCGATCTCAGCGTGGCAATCGACAGCTACGGGACGAAGCTTCCATACGAGCACGCGGTGGTTCCAGAAGTGGACGAAGGCCTTAGATGGGGCCATTGATGATAGCAGATCCCACTCGTCAAAAGTCATGAGATATTTGTCACCGAAGACGAGATACCCCATGCGGATGAGCTCGTAGCTGTTCACAAGCGCAATTTTATAGGTCGCTTCGACCTGCTTGATGCTCGAGCTTTGTCCTTTTAGGCTTTGGAGGGGAGAAATTGGAGTCACCCTGGTACAGTTCTCGATCATTTCGCTTCGGGGGGCCCTCTTACCATCTCCGTCACTCAGCTTGTCGACAGTAGCGACGCGGCACCGGGACGACACTCGTCGCTGCTTGCGATCGACCTCTACAACTATGTAGGTTAACGATTGCCCCAGACCGCCAACGTGTCTTGCGCACAACGCGAGGGCCTTTTCAACCCCGTTTAAGTCCATTTCAGAGTGTCGCTCGTTCATCGGAAACGAGCGAGCTAGCACGAGCGGCAGCAAATTAACAGCAAGGATTGCCACCTTTAACCAGAAAATTAAAGCCACGCGGCCGTTCATGCGCCAGGCAAGATCCGTCGTGAAGTAATCAACCATCTGCATCTTGTCAACTTCGTCCGAGAACACCACGGTCGAGATGCGACCATCAATGCCTTTCAGCCACCCCGACTCGGCGATTTCCATTCGAAAGTAGTGGAGAAGGCAAAACGCGGCCACCGTGGGGGTGAACAACACGTCCGAGATACGGCGGCGTAGGGCCTTGGCTAGAATATTTAACAGGCTGAAGTAAATCAGCACCAGATGAGCAATGGCCGGGTAGATGGCGAACCACGCGTCGGCCAGCCCGCTCTGCTGTCCCTCGAATCGGCAGCCCACCGTCCAAAAGGCTGCCAGCGTCATCTTCAGTCGAGGTAGTGACACAATTGGCAACAGCATGAAGCTTCCAGCCCCCGAGACGCAACCGATCCCACCGCTGAACCACTGAGTTTTGCCTTGAAGTGCCCCAACATGTAACGATATCAACCCCACGATCCACCGAGCCAAGACCAAACCAACCGACAGGTTCGAGACTAGCGTCTCCCAGTCGAAGGTTATGCGCACGGTGCGTATTTCGTCCGACTCGTAGAGGAACAGCCCAAACTCCGTCCCGTTGGCAATCGAGACCGAGCTGAACTTGTGCGACTTGCTGGACGAGATGAACTTGTCTCCCCATCGACCGAGTTTCCCTGCCGCCTCACAGTCGCCCGGGTTGGAGCAGTCCCATTCCTTTCCTGTCCGCATATTGAACAACCGGAACATCATAAAATAAGGGGCTTCCGGTGCGGAGCTGGTCAGATCCGCATACCAGCGCACGCCCTCGAGGTCTTCGTACCATCCGTTCTTCCAACGTCCCCCAGGACGTCCCAGCCACTCCATAGTGCGCTCGAAGCGGACGCTCCGGTTCACCGCCCGGAAACTTGCTAGCTTAGAAGCGCTGCCAGTGGCTGCGTACGCGTCTTGCAGGCGAAACATGCAGGCGTCGCCTCCCCACGTTGGAACTGCATGTCGAGCCTGAGGAGCGTTATCCCAGTACGGCATGATGAGAATGGGCAGCGTGTTGGGGAGCATGTACAGATTATTACTGTCCCAGTCGTCGACCACTCGCAGGTTGTCGCGCGTGAGATTCGTGTACCCCAGCGCCAGACACGCGTTGAAGATATTGTTCATGGTGTTTGCGATCAGCCTGCAGGACGACTCGTACGCAATCTGGGTAGCGGAGTCCAGCGAGTCGGTGACGGCCCCAACTCGGCGTTGTCGGAGTCGGTAGCCGTGAACCCCTGTACCAGTCGAATCCTCGAGGATGGCTGAAACTCCGGGCGCTGCGAGTAGAGAACTCACGAGCTTGGGTTCGTACGAGTTGCCCCTGCGTACGCACGCGACGACACGGTCGGGATACGGGACGTCGTTTATGCCGACAATCTGCGAGGGCCCGAGCGTTGGGCTCCTTCCGTAGAGAAGATGCCTTGTTGTTGTCTGTGAATCCCATACAGCCCCCAGAAGCTGCGAACACACGAGCGCGACGATGAACAAGCACGTAGCCCAATGGTACAGCCCCGTAGTGAGCTCAAACGGAGTGACTCGCGTGACAAACTTTGGTGGAGGCTTGGCTGGACTGGGGACGGGGATGTTGCCAGGGTACACTTGAATCCCCATGAAGGTGCTCCACTTCACGCTTGTCAGCGGCCGTAGCCGGCGCAGAGACATCTTGAGTGGAGGGCTTGCGCGTCAAAAAGGAACTATACGGTTGGGCACTCCCCAGCGTCTCTAAAATAGTTACTTACACAGCATCCGAAATATACTCCTCTCCAACGGTACAGCTGCAGGAAAATCGTCCAAAATGAGACAACATTCGTTCGAGGCAGACAACCATGGCCACGACGACAAACTCAGCAAGTTGCGTTTGGCCTTCACAGCTGAGTAATCGCCTCTGTATTACGAGCTTCTGGAGTTCACAAAGTATCGCGCTATTCGCAGGTCGTTCATGATTATCGTGACAATGTTCAGGTGCACTTCTGTCGAGAGGTTGCATACAGTCGCGAGTACGGCGACGGTGGGAGACGTGCTGGGGCTGATAGCAAGGCTGTAGAGGATCCGTCATCAGCGCACAGCAGCGAAACAACATGCCGCCACTCCTCGAATTTCACTTCGCTCGAGTGTTCCAGACCGAGACGATCTCGGCCACGCGGTGTGTAGTACTGGATCCAGAACCACAGCAAGCCGCGGAAGTTATCGCACACATAGCCTTGCTTGCCAGACACGTCCTCGTGATCGCGGAGCGCCTCCAAGATAGCTGGGAGCCGCTGCCGACGATGTTGGAACACGAGAATTACTATCGCTGTGTTCAGACAGCAAATATTCTCGTGGTTGATGTCATCCATCGTGACGATGGTCATGAGATCGCGAAGAAGTCGAACCAGGTTCACCGTCAGGAATTTGCTCATGCGGTCCATCTCGTAGTCATCCGCAAGACCGAAAGTGCCACTCTGAGGCTGCTTGGCAAACTTTTCGGAGGAAAGCAGCATCGACCGAATAAACACATTCGAATCCACCAAATTCAAGATCACAACCTCTGTTCAGACACAACAACAAACGTTAGCCTTTGATCAGCCAAAGCACCGATGCACTTCCAAACAACACGAACCCATGAAAGCTGCAAACTGCGTGTTGCTCAGCAACCCGTGGAAAAGCTGTAGTGTTTCCCAGTTGCCCTTGGTCATCTCTCCCAGCAAGTCAAAGGCTGACTGGAAGCTGCCCTGGGAACGGTACGCACCTCCACTGAGAATCTCCGTAATTAGTGCCTGCAGCAGGGGAGTCCGTGCCACGAAAAGCTGTTCACTGGGAGCCGCACGCCGTAAAAATGCTTCTACGCACGAAGCCAGCCAGAAGCGATAGATCGAGTCTACAGGCTGCTCGATCAACGCCTGAATAATCTTGGACAAAAGCCCCTTGTTTGGGTGATCAAGGTGGATCGGTGTAGAGCCTCCATCATTCATAAGCTGCACCTCGTGTTCGCTGAGCAACAACAATTTGCTGGTATTGTCGCTGTAGTCGCGATCGCAGAAGTTGTGAATCAGTCGAAGGAACTGAATCTTCAACGAGGCGTCCAGACTGCAGTCGCAGCCAGGCCCATGCAGAGGCTCGTGCGCTGGGTTGGGCGGCACCGTTGTTGTCCACTGAAACTTGTCGAACATGGTGTCGAGGGTTTTGACGAGTCCCATTTCCGCCAGCCGTTCCTGGAAATCGACCTTGCGCTTGCCGTTCAGCAGGGTGCACAGAACAAAAAGCACCTCCACGCGGTATGGCGCCAAGACGATCGACTTCATGATCACTTGCGCTTCGGCGTCTTCCCGAGCTCGCTGGTCTGGCGAACGATTACGGAAGATCAGGTCGCGAAGGATGGCGGTCTCCACAGAGAACGGGTGCTGCTCTGGATGTGACGATGAAGTCGAGTTCGGATCTCCAGAAGTGGCTGCAGCCGCCGCAGCGGCTCTGGCTTGGTGATGCCTGTGCAGGATTGTAAGATCTCCTGACGACCCGATTGCCGGATGGGTCACGAGACGGTCAATGGTGTCCCAGTCGCTCCGGTCACTTGTCTGGTAGAGGAGCGTTGCAAACTCAGCGGAAGTCGCCAGCTCCGAGGAGAACGGCTCGTACACCGGGTTGAGCGTGAAGTAAAAGTTCTGTACCTGCAGTACTCGCAGTAGTCGCTGCAGGATTAGCGGGGAGTTGAAGATCAGAGCGTGGTTGCGGTCGACGATGTTGTCGGCGCGCATCATACGGTTGCGCCGCAGCTTCAGCAGCTCCAGTGACTTGATCACCTCTGCAAATAAAAACACAAAAACAACACGCGTTGGTAAAATAAAAGCGCCCGGCAACATTCGCCGTTCGTGCACGTACTCGCAGTCTCCAGCAGTCGTCGGTCTTCAGGCTCAAACACGACGAGCGCCAGCACGCGGCAGAAGAAGGCCAGCTGCCTCGAGCTCAGCGACTGCATGATGGAGTGGAAGTTGGCTGCAGGAATACCAAACACACACAACCACGACGTCAGTAATTCAGTAGCAAACGAAAGTTAGCAATAGCCGCATATGTTGCCGACGTACGGATGCGGCTGAGGTCGAAGGACTCCTCCCGGACGGCCAGGATCTCCTCCACGAGCCCGGAGGCGTTGTCGAAGAAGCGCACGTCCCCCATGAGCTGGAATAAATACACGACGAGCCCGTCCTTGTCGCACAGCTGCAGCGCCAGGTTCACCGAGAAGTAGCACAGCTCGCGCAGGATGGCCATGGCGTCGTTCAGGATGTGCTTGCGCAGCGACGCGTCCGTGCCGCTCTTGGCGCCCGCGGCCACGACGACGGGCACGGGCGTCTCCCAGAGCGCGCGCACGTCGCAGCGCGCGCTCACGGCGTGGATCTGGCGGCGCTCGCCGTCCAGCACGAGCGACGACCAGAGCGGCGGCGTCTGCTGCTTGTCCGCGGCTGCCGCCTGCTGCTCCTCCTGGCGCAGCGCGTGCAGCACGCGCAGCAGACACTCGTCCCCGCCCACGCGCAGGAACGTCTCGCGCTCGGCCGCCACGAAGCCGCCGACCGCGTCCTCCGCCGCGGGGCCCTGCGCGCCGCCGTCGTCCTCCGCGTGCACGCCGTTGGGGTCCAGCAGCCGCTGCACGAGCTCCTGCAGCAGCAGGCGCACGCGGCGGCGGTCCTGCGCCGCGCCCGCGTCCAGCAGCGCGTACAGCTCGCGGATCAGCACGACGAAGGAGGCCCGGCGTCCGTGGAACGCGGCTGTGCGCTCGTACGCGCGCGCCTCGGCGGCGTCCAGAGCCGCCACGAACGGGGCCGGCAGGTCTGCCACGGTGCGGAGCTGCGCGCGCGCTCCCTGGCGCTTCCACTGCGCGTCCTGCACGACGGAGCGGGAGATCGTGGAGCCCGTCGCCTGCATGCGGCTCAGCGTGCTGAACACGCGGCGGCGCGCCGTCGCCTTCCTGCCCGACGTCGTCGCCCTGGTGGTGGTCTCCATTCTCGTCGCCGTGACTTGGCGTTTGTATGCGCGCGCCTATATATTGACGCCGGATCGCACTAAACCGAGGGAAGAGTGATGGTCCTTTCCCTCGCTTCAGTGCAAGCGCGACTCACCAAAGTGCGCACTCACTCTCAAATGGCCATGGCGAGCGCAGCGCAGTCGACGGCGGACGCGGAGATCCAGGCGCCGCCCGGCGACGGCGTCTCGTGCCTGCGCTTCGGCTCACGCTCGCAGCTGCTGGTCTCCTCCTGGGACTCGACGCTGCGCGTGTACGACGGCGCGCGCCTGCGCACGCGCGTGGACCTGGAGGCGCCCGTGCTGAGCTGCTGCTACGGCCAGGGCGACGGCGAGGCGTTCGCGGGCGGCCTGGACTGCGCCGTCAAGCAGATCGACCTCAACACGCGCCAGGTGGCGGCGACGCTGGGCGCGCACGCGGCCGCCGTGAGACACGTGGGCTACTCGAAGGAGTTCGGGCTGGCCGTGAGCGGCGGCTGGGACGGCGCCCTCAAGGTGCTGGACGTGCGCAGCGGCGGCGGCGCGCAGATCCACGCGGCGCAGGTGCCCAGCAAGGTCTTCGGCCTGGACGTGCGCGCGCACGTGCTGGCCGTGGCCTCGTCCGAGCGGGAGCTGGCGGTGTTCGACCTGCGCAACTTCTCGCAGCCGATGGTGCGCAAGGAGAGCCCGCTCAAGTACCAGATGCGCTGCGTCAGCGTGTTCCCGGACCTGCAGGGCGTCGCGCTCGGCTCGGTGGAGGGCCGTGTGGCGCTCGAGTACTTTGAGGACGACGTGCCGGCTGAGCCGGCCCAGACTCAGGACAGGAAGAAGCGCAGCTACGCGTTCAAGTGCCACCGCGGCAAGGTGGACGACCAGACGCTTATTTATCCGGTTAACTGCATCGCCTTCCACCCGACGCACGGCACGTTCGCCACGGGCGGCTGCGATGGCGTTGTCAACCTCTGGGACGGCGCCAACAAGAAGCGCATCACGCACCTGCGCCAGTACCCGACGAGCATCGCTGCCATGGACTTTAACCACGACGGATCGGTGCTGGCTATTGCAGCCTCGTACACGTACGAACAGGGCGAGAAGGAGTACGTGCAGGTTGATGCTGGGGTGATAGTGATGTCGGGCTTACGTTTATTATTTGTTTTATACAGCCATCCGAACGACGCCATCTTCCTCCATACGGTGCAGGACTCGGAGGTGCGACCTAAGAAGAAGGCCGCCGCATAGACGACAGGAGGCATCAGACAAGAAAATGGGGCGAAGCGCAGTTGCAGCTCACAAAGAGGGGCGTCGTATGAGCCCGCGTCCAAGCGGTCGTCTTGTTGGTCTGCAGAGCTCGAGTACGTTGAGAAGAAATAGAGCTGTCCTGGTAATGGTGGTATTCATTTCGTGCTTTATTGCTTTTGAAGTATATGGCAGAAGTTGGCATACAGGATGAGCGCGGTTTACTACGGCAACAGGCAAAAATACGTCGGCCAGTTTCAAGTGTCCATAGGACTGGCGGCTTTCAATGCTGGACACGATGTTCCAGCGCTAATTTCCTGGAGTGAAGTGGACACCATCGCCGCAGCGCTTTGATTTGAAACGGTGGCATTAGTGTCCTTATTGTCTCGACTATTGGAGACAATGAAGCGATGAATCCGTGGTGATATCACCGCAGCTATCCTGACCAGGTACAGGTGGGCTCGCCGGTCATTGAAGGTGTCGCTTGGTATGAGTGTATGGGGCCATGCAGGATGCGGCCAAGAACCTTTCCGCTTGTCTTCGCTGCCGAATGAACAGGACGGTACGGCCAGGATTTTCGCCAAACAGCCATGAAACTCGCAGCTTGAATATGGGAGCAAGCTAACAGCGAGATTTCTTTCCGCGTGGCGATGGACCATCTCTCCTCATGACATTTCTGAAGGTATCCTGAAACAGCGACGAAGAGGGGAAAACAGGTCAATCCTAACAGTTGGTCACGGGTATGATGGCCAAATAGGTCACACAGCAGGACGCTAGGTCACATGACCAAACTTACCAGGTCACACCCCCACGAGATACTTATGATAAAGAAGGTCAGATGCGCGCACACGCGCATGAGAATGGCAGCGAGATGCATCCACGGATGCAGTTTCAAAACCAACCCGAAGCTATTTGCGCTTTTCAAAACGGAACATCGCTAGCCGCCTCTTCAGGAATCATAAACCAAGCTTCCTCAACCAGCACACGGCACTTCCGTCAGCTTCTTTCGTATCTGCGAGCTCGCTCTACACGATGACACGCCGTAGGAACAAAACGACTTCTCCACCGACGATCAACCCATCCTCTCGCCGCTCGAATCGGCAACCACGTCCTCGTTTCTCTCCGCTGACTCGGCGGAGTATCAGTTCGCGACGTCCGAGCCAGCAAGTCCCCGACGTCCATGAACTGTCCGACAACGGTGTTGTGGGGGCCGATTTGCGTCCGACGCAAGCGTCGTTAGATCTCCTCGCTGCTACAGCGGATACGACTAGCATGCGTGCGCAGGCTTCGTATGCATCTGTAGAGGCGCCTTGCCTGGACAACATGGCAAGGTCGCGGACGTCAACGACGATGCTACTCGATCCCTCGGGCTCCACAGTGCCCGAGATGCTGTTATCACAACCGGCGGACGGCGGCCACCTGCGGGAAGAAGCTGGAGGAGCTAATGGTGCCCCAACGGGTTGTACTAACGCGACGGTGGGACGGACCCGGGTGACGTCAAAGAAGCGAGATGGACATACGAAGGTGTACTACCAGGGTTTCTCGTACGCTCGGGCGAACATTACGAGCGTCAAGATCTCGTATCGTTGTAGCTCGTATTGACAGAAATGCAAGGCGCGATTTGTGTACATGGCTGCCACGGCATCGTTCGACTTCAGTGAACTCGTCCCCCGCACCTGTCGATCGGGCGCTGCACTTCAAAGCAGGACCGCTCAAGCTGATAGGAGCCCCTGTGAAGATGTGAGCGAGGCTGTACTAGAGGAGGTGGCTGCCGTCGGCACGAAGAAGTTGCCGTCCTCGTCGTCAAGGTTGGGCGTCGTGACCGCATCGAAGTAGTTGCCCTCCGCCAGCACGTACGCGCTGGCCGCCGCTTGGTATGATCACTTCCCCATGAATTCGACGGCAATTGGTGTGCAAGAGGAGTTTAAAAACACCAATAAATATTGTGGAAACCGATTATATTGTCTAATTGGAGTATAAATCGGTTGATTAAGCAGATGATTAAGCTTAATCGAGTCGGATTTAGCAAATCCGACCTCCTAATTAGATCGACAGCCTAAGATTTGTACTCTGATTTGACAGAGCAGTCTGTTGTGCCTATGGCAAGCTGATTTAGGTACTCCACGACTTACAAAGCCTTGGACGGCTGATTTGCATGCTAATCAGCCCGAATGTCCGACACCCACTCGGCATTCGGCGGCTGATTTAAAGTAAAACCGACAAACGCTAATGCTGACGAGAAATGACAGCGCAAATACATGACTTCACAACTTGATAAATAGATAGCAGTACAGTACATATCGACTGCTCACAGAAGCGTATTTAATGCACGCGGTGCTATTCCTCGTTAGTAGGTGCGCGAAACATTAGCTCGTGGCGGTAAGTGGTCGTTCCTCGCATTGCAGGCGATAATGAGGCAACCCCTATTTTATTAACCTTACACCGATTTATACCCTTACCGATGCCATATGAAATCGTAGGAATCCTCGATTTACTACTAGTCAAATCCCTCATGAACGCTGCTTTATCAGCTAATCCGCTCGGACAATGTAATCGGTTTCCACAAAAAATACTACTTATTACTGTAGTAAGAAGCCGTTGCTACTTACTTTTGCTGTTAAAATCTTACAGAAATCGAGCTCAATTGTAATAGAATGATATACTAAAAACAAAAACTTCCAACGCTTGTGAGGTTTGTATCTGAATTATAGGTGCATGGGATCTAAGACATGATTTGGTAAGCGTAGGATATGCTGTACGATGAGTAACCGAAGTAAACTATCCACACGAGTTAGACACTTTTGTTCTTCCCGCCTTTGTCCTTAACTCTTGTTAGCTCTACACTTGAGTTGTGGCTACATTAGTGGAAAAAAATACGAAAATAACCCAATTATTAATTGGGGGAGGTTGGAGAGTCCAATCAATATCGTATTGTATTTTGCTTAGCCCTGGGCGCCGTCATGCCGATCCACGCTGCTAGACATTACGTGAATAAATGAACGCTTTAGGTCATTGAAAGACTCACTCACTCCGGTGTAAATAAGCACAGGATATTGTGTCAACTACAAGGTGGCACGATACGGCAGCTCGGCATCTTACCGTAACACGGTAACACGGTAACTCGGTCATCGTGACCGAGTTATGGTAACACGGCCATGGCAAAATCTCGAGCGCTATGCGACGCCATCGCCCTCCCTGATCCTGGTGGTATTAAGTACTCTATGAGCGTGGGCCTCACACGTTGGTGCGGGTCCTATGCCTCTCGATTAAGCACAGTGATGCCATACGCACTAGCCCGGCCAGACTAACTTCAACGTGGTTACATTTCGGAGGAACAACGCACCAGTTGCAACGAGCTACCCGCTATCAAAGAGGCTGCAGCCGAGGAAAATGACTTTCAGGGAGATCAGATCCGGGCTCTGTGTAAATTTCTGACGTCGCAAAAGCAACCGGCACGTCTAGCGAAGCACGTGAGGGCGGAGTATAATAAAAGGGAGATAGTCTATTATTTTACAGAGGTAATGCTGTCCGACTAGTCACTGTCAACAGTAATGAAAAAAGGCTGAAGCCATAGCAAACGGTGGACATCCGTGTATTTCTTATATATATGTATGACATTTCTTAAAAGCTAAGTATTCATGCCTTGATTTATTTGTACTAGCCTTCCATCCGTCTTTGTATCATATCCCTAATATTTTCTTTTCCTGAACCGACAGAGTCGAGCAACTTGATTCTCCCACGAAGGGTAAAACGCCACCACCTCCTCGAATCCAAGATAAAAATGCTGCGTGCACAGCATTCTGCTACTGTAGCACACGTCTCCTTTCTCATACCCGTGCTCTCGAGTTGTCGTTATGTTGTAGTGATGTGAACCGGTATCATCCTGATGACAACCACTTGAAAACTCAGAACAATCCATCTTGGCACATTTAATGCGTGATATCACATTAAATATATAAACACATTGAAGATCTGAATAACACACAAAACACTGAAAAACACAGAGACATCACTGACGGGCACATAATTTGCCAGTGCCTCCACACAATGCCAAAAAAATGCACCGGATCCGGCTCTATTTGTGGCCACCCTGGCCGTCGTACTCGTCGACCACAAATTGACTGGCACATGAGGTGCCCCCGAGCTAGCCTAATAACTCTGGAGATATAGCTCGAAGAAGAAAAAGCATAGTTAATTCATGTGTGGTAGATGAAGACGAAGAGAACGGCGTGCCGCTTGCCTGCTTCCGACCAATATTGAGCGTGAGGGGCTCAGGAACAGTACTCAAAATCAACTATCGGTACTTTTCACACAGAAACGGTACCATTAAATACCAATACGGTACTTGTGACTACAGCACGGTACATACTCTGGCTGCACAGTGTCTCAATCGCTGCCACTCTCGCTTGTGGATTCGTGTCAACCTTAAGCCACGATGGGGAGGGATCCCATCGAGTGGCGGGAGCTGGCCTACGCCGTAGCGCAAGATGACGGGATCGAACTGCTCGATTCCAGGAAGGCGTCGCGTATTACAAGGTGCAACACGACTCGCTGCACGATTTGTGGAGATGCAACGAAGCATAACATGCAGTACCGGCTTCTCGAGTGCACGTCGGCAGCGTGCTTGCAAGGCCGCTGTGAATGGCGCGGAAAGGTCCTCACCTGCCCTACCACCCACAGAATGACCGTGTATGAAGCCGGTCGCCATTGGTCAGATGCAGCGTCGCCCCGACGCGTGAAACTTACAAGACAGCAGAAGAAGTATTGTGGAGAGCTTGCTGCTCAGAGGGTGAAGCCAGTCCGCGTTCGTAATGCGCTTCGAGTCCAATTTGGTCTACAAGGGGAA
This sequence comes from Phytophthora sojae, assembly GCF_000149755.1. NCBI lineage: Eukaryota > Oomycota > Peronosporomycetes > Peronosporales > Peronosporaceae > Phytophthora > Phytophthora sojae. The sequence goes on from NW_009258117.1 coordinate 8,190,933, forward strand.
TCGGTGCCACGATTGCTCTCCATTCAAAATTTTGTCCACTACTATTCAAAGACACAGCTTGGCTGCAATGATGACCACGATGAAGTTGTGAAGATTGTGCGCGAGATGGCGTACCAAGATGGCGCCGATGACTTTCGACCGATTACTTTCACGGATTTCAAAACCCCCGATGGTCTGCTTCACGTCGGTGATGGCTCGGACGAGGAGCCTTTTGTCGCTGGAATAACAACCCGGGCGTTGTTGACACGTTTGGACCGGGATCCTTCAACGTTCATCTTCCACATCGACACAACGTTTAAGCTATCTCAGGTGGGCTACCCGGTGTTGGTTATGGGCATATCAGACCGCTCGCGCTCGTTCCACCTCGTCGCGTTCTTTATCCTATCCCAGCGTAGCGATAGCGTCTACACTGCGGCCTTAAGTGCTTTCCGCGCTATTTACACGGATACTACAGGAAAGCAGATTCGTCTAAAGTTTGTGATGGGCGATGCTGAGAGTGGTCAGCTGACCGCGTTGGAGCAGGGTTTCCGAGATGACTCGGACTTCATGTTCCTGATGTGCTTCTTCCACGTAATGAAGAAAGTTCAAGAGAAGACGAAGTGCCTCCCAGATCGTGTTGCCAATGGAGTACTCACCCAGATCTATGACATGCATTTTTGCTCAAGTTTTCCCGAGTTGGTCCAAGCCGCAAACTGTTACTGGAAGGAGTGGAATGAGCGAAGTGATCTCGAAGCGTTTACTGCCTATTTCAAGTCTCAGTGGCTTGGTGCCCGATTTTCGCGCTGGCAATGTTGTTACACGGCGCCAGGGTTTGCCACTACCAACAATCCTGTGGAATAGGTCAATCGTGTAATCAAGCGGGACTACACGCTGCGGTCGCGGTTGAAGATGGGCATGCTGATAAACGTCCTGGCGGAGTGCTGTGCGGATATGCCACACCAACCTAAACCATTCCGGATGCAACCTGAAGCCACAGCCCTTCTTGTCCGACGTGCGAAGCAGTTAGCCAGTGACAAACTTCTGCAGCTGAACGAACAATCCACTGGCGGCCCCAATCCTGCCCATGTTCGAGTTCAATCTCGTCCGGCCCCTCGATTCTACATTCCCTCGAAAAAGAGAACCGTGGAGTAATTAGCTATAACAGCGCAAATGGGTGGGAACTACGCGCGAATGGAGTACCACGGACAGCCTGACGAAGGATGGCTTGTCGATACGGCGGCTGGATGGTGTCAATGCAGGTATTGGAGAAAGTTTGGGTCGTGCATCCACCTCCTTCACGCGAGGTTCGCTTCGCATAGGGTGAACGCCCAGGGAAGGCGCATCCTAGTGAACCGGAACATCATCCGTAAGGCTGGAGATAACCAAAACGTGGCTGCAAATGCTTCGGCAGGACGGCCACCGTTGAACGGTGCTGGTCTATCGCTCACGTAGCGTTTCATTGAGTCCCTCATCCTCAATATTGCGAATACAAAGCAAACGTTCATGTAAAAGCGTTTGTTGACGTTGCTACATTAGCTTCTAACTACGCGTTTCGCATGAAACCCTCCTCGGTTGCTGCTTCCGGCACGAAGTATTGTGTTTTGCGGTTGGCCCCTCACCCTCAA
>NW_009258117.1:8192636-8196989 GCF_000149755.1 Phytophthora sojae
AAGTGCTTTCCGCGCTATTTACACGGATACTACAGGAAAGCAGATTCGTCTAAAGTTTGTGATGGGCGATGCTGAGAGTGGTCAGCTGACCGCGTTGGAGCAGGGTTTCCGAGATGACTCGGACTTCATGTTCCTGATGTGCTTCTTCCACGTAATGAAGAAAGTTCAAGAGAAGACGAAGTGCCTCCCAGATCGTGTTGCCAATGGAGTACTCACCCAGATCTATGACATGCATTTTTGCTCAAGTTTTCCCGAGTTGGTCCAAGCCGCAAACTGTTACTGGAAGGAGTGGAATGAGCGAAGTGATCTCGAAGCGTTTACTGCCTATTTCAAGTCTCAGTGGCTTGGTGCCCGATTTTCGCGCTGGCAATGTTGTTACACGGCGCCAGGGTTTGCCACTACCAACAATCCTGTGGAATAGGTCAATCGTGTAATCAAGCGGGACTACACGCTGCGGTCGCGGTTGAAGATGGGCATGCTGATAAACGTCCTGGCGGAGTGCTGTGCGGATATGCCACACCAACCTAAACCATTCCGGATGCAACCTGAAGCCACAGCCCTTCTTGTCCGACGTGCGAAGCAGTAAGCCAGTGACAAACTTCTGCAGCTGAACGAACAATCCACTGGCGGCCCCAATCCTGCCCATGTTCGAGTTCAATCTCGTCCGGCCCCTCGATTCTACATTCCCTCGAAAAAGAGAACCGTGGAGTAATTAGCTATAACAGCGCAAATGGGTGGGAACTACGCGCGAATGGAGTACCACGGACAGCCTGACGAAGGATGGCTTGTCGATACGGCGGCTGGATGGTGTCAATGCAGGTATTGGAGAAAGTTTGGGTCGTGCATCCACCTCCTTCACGCGAGGTTCGCTTCGCATAGGGTGAACGCCCAGGGAAGGCGCATCCTAGTGAACCGGAACATCATCCGTAAGGCTGGAGATAACCAAAACGTGGCTGCAAATGCTTCGGCAGGACGGCCACCGTTGAACGGTGCTGGTCTATCGCTCACGTAGCGTTTCATTGAGTCCCTCATCCTCAATATTGCGAATACAAAGCAAACGTTCATGTAAAAGCGTTTGTTGACGTTGCTACATTAGCTTCTAACTACGCGTTTCGCATGAAACCCTCCTCGGTTGCTGCTTCCGGCACGAAGTATTGTGTTTTGCGGTTGGCCCCTCACCCTCAATATTCTACTAAAGCATGAGGCTGGTGTTGTCGTTGAACATTGTATTAACCCACTTCTAGATGTTACTACGGTTTTCTTCTCTCGCGCATTATCTGGCAAGTTATTTCGCCGTCGTTGCATCTGCTTCCACCTCCTTCGTTTCCTCCTTCGTTTCCGTGCAAATACGAAGTAGGGCCGCGTTGTAAGACTGTGCCTCCGTACGCCGTCTTTCTTGTTGTAGCAACCGTTTCCGATTCAGTCGCGCGACTCTGATGCACTTGGTGTAGCTGTCATGGGTAGCTTTTAGCAGTTTGCTATTCGGTGCTCCGCACACTTCTAAGTCCGCGCGCCACAGACATCTCTCCAATAGTTCCACTTCGTCCCGCGGGTCCTCCTCCTCGTCATCGTCTTCATGGAAGATACTTCCATGGCGCCCCGACTGCCAATATCGCTTCCGCATCATTTTACCGCTACGAGTTCGAAGAAAACTCTCATCCCTGCCTTGACGCTCGTCCGGGGTCAATCGCGTGCGTGCCCACGAATAGTCCTTAACCTTGGCGTCGCCGTGGATTCTACAGAATATCCAAAAACGACCTTTCATGCCCATGATGTCGCTCTACCTAGTGCTTACGCTTAATCAAGCTGAATACGAAATAAGTGGTTTGTGTGCTTAAATCATACTGCGGTATGAATGTGTTACATACGGTACCCCTTGGTAAGTTAAGGTACTACCTACTGTTTGGTCACTGTACACCAAATCAGGATACGGTACATCACGGTAATCGAAAGAGTACCGTGACCAGGTCAATATTACCGGTGGTAGTATGATAATACCGTTGTGCTTAATTGCAAGTCTAGCGAAACGGTACAACTTGCACTGGCACGGTAAAGTTGATAGTACAGTGACAACATTACTGATACAAATGACCCAACTTACAAATTTCAGTGTGTCGTTTCCGAGCCCCTCACTCTCAATATTGGTCGGTTGGAAGCGTCCGTGGCGTTGTTCGCTTCGCCTTGATCTATTACATCCGAATTTACTACGCTTATTTCTCAACTGTAAATATTGGCATGGCTACATAAAGGTTTTCACCGCAACCCGCGTCTCCACGAATTCCGTGTTCGGTTCGCATGAATGGTTGATGTAGCGAGCAACCGTCCCTGAAGATTCAGCATCAATGAACAGCTTCTTGTCGTCCTAGCTACGAGCGTGTAGCGAAATGACGTAGTGACGCTGGTGGACTTCTGCATCATAATCAAAATCCGTCAGAAAGCCCGTGTACGGCGCAAAGGTGGCCCCAACAGGTATCGTGTCCGTCGCACGGACTCCAATACCAATTGCCGATTGAAAAAGCTCCATGGCGCTGCACTCCAGTATTCCATTCGAACAACGCCCTTCAAACTTGCAGTTGTCTTCATCACAGAAGAGACTAGAGGTTGCGTTCGAGCAACCGTCCGAAAAGCAATCAACAAGGCACTGGCACACATCCGAAGGCCAGTACCCCTTAATTCTGACACCCTCAGCAACAGTAAGCTCGAGCGAGTGGTCGATGCTGCGCGGCCAGAAAATGGCACCCGTAGCAGGAGCATTCGCGTCCAGCGCCTCCGCCACTTGTTGCTGCTCTTCAGTATGCTCCACAACCGCCTCGCCGGCTGTTTGAGCAGGCGGCTTTTCTTCGTCGGCGATCTGCTCACGTAGACTCTGCAGTGCCTCCCGAAGCCCAGGGAGATTCCGGTACTCTTGCGCAAGCTTTGTTTTCATAGTCTTCGCGTGGTAGATGCGTTTAGAGTCTCGCACCGCCTTTCGGCGCGCTTTGTGGCCAGGTTTGCGGTAGAGAGGCTTAGGTTGGGGGTTGTTTTTGGGGCGCATCTGGCGGTGGGATATGACGCGGCCACGGTAGCTTCTAGTCCAGCTTTTGCGCCTTCTACGGCTTCCAGCTTCACTTGCTGCGGTAGGGGCGCCGTCACCATGGCCGGAACCGAATCGTCGTCGGTATCGGCGGTCAAGTCGATCAGGTCGGCGGGCGTCTGCATGGCTACCTCGAGATGGGCCTCCTCGTCTTCGCTGCTGTCCCCGGCCGACAGCTCGTCGCTGCTCACCAGGTCGGCTACGTCGGCGGAGCGCATTTTGCACAATGAAGAAAATGAGCACCGCACCACACTAGAAATACATAAAGTTGTGGATGCACACCAGCAGTGAGTGTCAAAAGTTAATACAATCAATAGCCAAACGGCGTCATCAACCGTCTTGTCCCACCTGACCTCATAAAAAGGAGGGCCAAGCGCAGCAGAGCTGTACTGTACGCTTCGTCTCAGTAAAACACGCAGAAGTTTTGTGAGTTTTTCAGACCCGTGTCGGTATTCCTTATATTTTCTCGAAGAGAAGTGTCTATTCCCTGACGTGATTCGAACTGACTGCTAAACACGTGGCTCTCGGCTAGGCCACGGATCTACGATACTGCGAGTTCATGGTAAATCAGGATGGAAAAAATATAAGGAATACCGACACAGGTCTGAAAAACACACAAAATTACTGTGTGGTTTACAGAGACGAAGCGTATAGTGCAGCTCTGCTGCGCTTGACCCTCCTTTTTATGAGGTCAGGTGGGACAAGACGGTTGATGACGCCGTTTGGCTATTGATTGTATTAACTTTTGACACTCACTGCTGGTGTGCATCCACAACTTTATGTATTTCTAGTGTGGTGCGGTGCTCATTTTCTTCATTGTGCAAAATGCGCTCCGCCGACGTAGCCGACCTGGTGAGCAGCGACGAGCTGTCGGCCGGGGACAGCAGCGAAGACGAGGAGGCCCATCTCGAGGTAGCCATGCAGACGCCCGCCGACCTGATCGACTTGACCGCCGATACCGACGACGATTCGGTTCCGGCCATGGTGACGGCGCCCCTACCGCAGCAAGTGAAGCTGGAAGCCGTAGAAGGCGCAAAAGCTGGACTAGAAGCTACCGTGGCCGCGTCATATCCCACCGCCAGATGCGCCCCAAAAACAACCCCCAACCTAAGCCTCTCTACCGCAAACCTGGCCACAAAGCGCGCCGAAAGGCGGTGCGAGACTCTAAACGCATCTACCACGCGAAGACTATGAAAACAAAGCTTGCGCAAGAGTACCGGAATCTCCCTGGGCTTCGGGAGGCACTGCAGAGTCTACGTGAGCAGATCGCCGACGAAGAA
>NW_009258117.1:8198620-8217332 GCF_000149755.1 Phytophthora sojae
TCAACAACGCCCGGGTTGTTATTCCAGCGACAAAAGGCTCCTCGTCCGAGCCATCACCGACGTGAAGCAGACCATCGGGGGTTTTGAAATCCGTGAAAGTAATCGGTCGAAAGTCATCGGCGCCATCTTGGTACGCCATCTCGCGCACAATCTTCACAACTTCATCGTGGTCATCATTGCAGCCAAGCTGTGTCTTTGAATAGTAGTGGACAAAATTTTGAATGGAGAGCAATCGTGGCACCGATTCCCCTTGTAGACCAAATTGGACTCGAAGCGCATTACGAACGCGGACTGGCTTCACCCTCTGAGCAGCAAGCTCTCCACAATACTTCTTCTGCTGTCTTGTAAGTTTCACGCGTCGGGGCGACGCTGCATCTGACCAATGGCGACCGGCTTCATACACGGTCATTCTGTGGGTGGTAGGGCAGGTGAGGACCTTTCCGCGCCATTCACAGCGGCCTTGCAAGCACGCTGCCGACGTGCACTCGAGAAGCCGGTACTGCATGTTATGCTTCGTTGCATCTCCACAAATCGTGCAGCGAGTCGTGTTGCACCTTGTAATACGCGACGCCTTCCTGGAATCGAGCAGTTCGATCCCGTCATCTTGCGCTACGGCGTAGGCCAGCTCCCGCCACTCGATGGGATCCCTCCCCATCGTGGCTTAAGGTTGACACGAATCCACAAGCGAGAGTGGCAGCGATTGAGACACTGTGCAGCCAGAGTATGTACCGTGCTGTAGTCACAAGTACCGTATTGGTATTTAATGGTACCGTTTCTGTGTGAAAAGTACCGATAGTTGATTTTGAGTGCTGTTCCTGAGCCCCTCACGCTCAATATTGGTCGGAAGCAGGCAAGCGGCACGCCGTTCTCTTCGTCTTCATCTACCACACATGAATTAACTATGCTTTTTCTTCTTCGAGCTATATCTCCAGAGTTATTAGGCTAGCTCGGGGGCACCTCATGTGCCAGTCAATTTGTGGTCGACGAGTACGACGGCCAGGGTGGCCACAAATAGAGCCGGATCCGGTGCATTTTTTTGGCATTGTGTGGAGGCACTGGCAAATTATGTGCCCGTCAGTGATGTCTCTGTGTTTTTCAGTGTTTTGTGTGTTATTCAGATCTTCAATGTGTTTATATATTTAATGTGATACCACGCATTAAATGTGCCAAGATGGATTGTTCTGAGTTTTCAAGTGGTTGTCCTTCTCTTCGACCTCACCTCAGTCTGCCGCTGTCTCGACTCACTACTAAGATATCTTTCTGGTCACTTCAAATGTTAAATGCTCGATCGCTTACTTATGTCTGGAGACATTAGAGAGGCTCCTTGACAACCGGAGCGAAGCGGAGGTCTGTCAGGGGACGGCTCGTGGGCCGTAGGAGAAGTAGGTTCTAACGTAATCTTAAGATGCGACCACGATGCACACCGGAGCGTAGCGGAGGTCGTGCGTTCCGCGATCGCCTGAGTAGGTTCCCGTTGAAGCCCCGAAGTGCAGCGAAGGGCGCGTGGACTGGACCGGAGTACGATTAACCATGCATTAATTCAAAAGTAACCGATCGAGCACATAAAATTTGAAGTGACCGATTCTTAAATTAAGAATCGGTCACTTCATTAAGAATCTTAGTTCAAAAGTAACTGATTCTAAATATCCACCCATTTTCACTGCTCCGCTCGTGAAAATATCACAACGTCCAAGTTTCGATTAGGTAGCAGCATCCAGGAACAACCAGTAGATCAACTTTAATTCCATTCAAGGACGTTTTTTGCACTCCCCCCAAAGTGGAACTGTCACCGGCCTGAAACTTATTCAATGCTATGGAAATGATCAAAATCGGCGAGAATGGCGACCGCGTCAAAGCTCGAAAGCTCGAAAGCTCGAAAGCTTCTGTCATGATATCGAGGTGTAAAACTTTATTTCTTTTAACCCATGTGCCGATCGCTGGAAACGTTTTCAGCAAAATGCCTTTTTCAAGTGCTTTATATGGTCTCTCTAGTCGTTGCGGGATCTAGGTGAAAACAATACACTTCTATTCATCAGTAGAAACCAAAAATCATTCAACGTTGAGTAAACTTATCGAATAAATAGTACTTCAAAGTACCATGGACCATAGTCCATGGTATATAAATTTAAGCAGAAATGGATCGGCATACCGCCATCATTGATCCACACCGCGAACACAGAATACGTGACGCCTAGCAACTATAACTCGCTAATCTTGTAACATTACCTTGGTAGCTGCCACACCGGTTCTTTGTTATTCGATAGATCTTAACACAGATTATTTGTCATTTTTAAATGACAAATTAGGGGATTCTTTAAAAAGAATCCCCTACTTCTTGTGCAACCAACCATGCGTTTCACCTTCTTCCTCGACTTCGTTGTGGTGGCGATCGCCATTGCTAACGTGGGGCTTGCTACTGCTGAAGACGAAACCCACGATAACGACAAGCACATTGCTTTGAACAAGATAATCAAGCGTCTCCGCGGGAGTCACAAGTAGTTCTCCCCAATGTGGTGACCCAAGTGCCTTGTGTAAACGACGGGACCCTTTCGAAAACGGTCGAGCTCGCAAAGCCCTCACCTGCCGCAGCATCTGCCCGAGTCGGGCAGCCCGACAATGCTTCACTGTGTCAGTGAGCAGACGAGTATGTAACGTTATTACTTCTTCAAGCAAATAAAATAGAAACGAACTACGACTCGTGGAATTGCGGATTTCAACCGCTGTGAGAAAGTATTATATCGTGCCTACTTGATCAATTGGCGAGTCAGAAAAAAACTCATACCGGTTCATGACCATTTCCGGACCGATGTACATCGCCGCAATTAAACCTATTTGGGCTGGTACATGTATATCAGCGCGGTTGCCTTTATTTTGGTTCTTATGCAGATCAGGTCCAGGATTTGAACATGCTGATTGTGAACAGCTTTGGATCACGGCATGACTGGGTTCCTTAGCGCGTGCTCCGTTCGGCTTCCTACTCTAGCAACAGTTCGTGGTGCTGTATCTACGTGAAAGGGTGTGCATTTTGGCCGGTTACCTTGGCTCAATAGGTATTTTGGCAGTAGATAGTGTTCAAAAGCATTGTATTCACTGCTTACATGGACTATCACCTACTACACTGTATCGGATAGGTAGAACGAGTCGCCGCAGCAGTCGAACATGCCTCCCTTTCCTACTTCTCTTGACAGCAAGATTCATTATCTGCAATAGCACACGCTGTTCATGTTTCTAGTGGTGCTCAAAGTCCAAATGCAGTTGCTGCAGTGAGTGCATTGTATCCCATTCGCGACTGGTGTTTTTTTAGTCAAAGCAGTGCACACCTGGTTTGGTTTCCGTTCACACTCTCTGTGAGCTGCCAGCTAAGACGCAACGTGGAGACTCACTCAAGCAGACAACTGCTTGAGCTTCGTCTACAACTGCTTGAAGCTCACCTACACATGCACATCGTAGAGATAGACCATCGAAAGCAGAGGAACTTCGGTAGGATAGCTTTCAGCTAGACATCTATCTCATCAATTTCATCAGTTCCAATTTCACCAGCAAGGACTCGTGACATTTAGCTTTAGCTAAAACGTAGCGAATCTACGAGACTTCACCACGCCGACCGCCAAGATGTCCAGCAGCGACTCAGCAGAGGTGACCTTCGAGAAGGTCAAGAGCAACGGAGCTATGGTGAAGAAAAGGGTGCCCACCTTCCGCGACGGAGACTGGAAGGACTGGCTGGAGTGGCTACTCCGCCTTTCTGAGTACTGTGTGTTCATGGACTATGCGGCAGACGACGAAGAGGACTAAGTGGCGTTCGTGGAGGATATCCAAGTCCTTCTCTTCGATGAAGATCTGCAGCAATTCAACGAAACCGTGGCCGAGGAGAGCATCCTGTGGCCCACGACTGTCGCCCTTGTCGAGATTCATTGCCCCGACGGAACCCGAGGCGTGATTCTCGACGATATGTCTGCGCTAAAGAAGACGCGCAACGTCAGTGTGCGAGAGTACACCCGTAGCTTTCGGAAGCTCGGGCGCATGCTGAACTACATCACGGACAATGAAGCCATTCCGACGTCTGACGTGATCAGAATGTACAAGAGTGGCATGCCGATTGACTGGCAGATTGAACTGAACCGACTATCGCGCAGTTGGGAGTACAATGACTTAGTGCACCAATTTGAGCTGATCGAGCGCAATGAGCAAGAAGAAGTAGTGCTCAGGAACGGAGGCCGAGGGTTGCGCTCGTGCTCTGGCCAGAGTGCACAGCAGCAACAGAAGGACAAAAACCTGGGGCGAGGCCAGGCCCCTCGCCAGAATAACCAAAGTAGTCAGCCGCGTGGACAGCCACGCCAGCACCGTAATGACGGGAACCACGGGAAGTACTGCAAGTTCTGCAAGCGCAACAACCACACGGACGCGGAATGCTTCCGCAACCCGGACTCACCGGCGTACAGGCCACGCCGGCCCAACAATCGTGGCTCAGGCACGAACAGCATCCACAACAACGGTGGCAGCGGCAACGACAGAGCCTTCGCCGCCATGCAGGAGCAAGTTGCTGAGTTGGCAGCCATGATGCAGGAGATGAAACGCCGCCAAGAGGAGGAGTTGAATGCTCTACGCTTCTACCGTCAGGACGAGTTGAGCGTGATGATCGATGCCGAGCTCGTGGATGAGCAGCCGCCTGACGATGAAAGTGCGGAGACACTAGCCCCCTTGCGGCAGCAGCGTGCAGCTCCGCCTGCAGGACAGAAGCCATGTCTCGAAACGGAAGTCCGCATTGGTGAGCAGACGTTCCGCGCTCTTCTCGACACTGGTTGCACCAGGTCCGCCATTGACCAAAAGATTGCAGACACTATGAAGAAGGGTCTCAAGTTGCGACGCCAGGATGGATCGTACCTGATGTCGAACCACTCCGTGCACAAGACTACGCACGTGGCCGATACTGTCTTTTGCCTACCAGCATTTTCGAGCAAGCGTGAGTGTTCATACACGCTAAGACTGGTTGATGGACTTTTACACCCGGTAATTCTCGGCACCGACTTCCTTTCGAGTCACGGCACCGACATTTTGTTCTCGGCAAACTGCCTTGAGTGGGATGACATTCGTATCCCGATGCATGCTCCGCCGCCACCAGCAGCTAAGGTGAGTGCGTCAGCGCCGATGCTTGGACCCCAGCCGCCAGCAGCAAACGCGATCAAGACGGAGCTCGACATCAACTATATGGTGGAAGTTGCAGTGTCGGAGCTGGTCGATGCTCTCGACCCCGTCATGATGATCGACGGCGAGATGCTTTCGCCTTCGGAGCGAGTTGAAGTGGAGCATTTGGTTGAAGCATTTATGCATGTATGCTCGGGTGGTCTTGGCAAGATCAACGCCAAGCCGTACGTGATCCCATTGAAGCCCGGAGCGAAACCATTCGCGTGTCGTCCGTATCCGATCCCACAAGTGCACCTCGAGGCGACAAAGCGAGAGATCAACCGACTAGTGAAGCTTGGCATCCTGTTCCCTAACAACGATTCGGAGTGGGCGTCGCCGGCCTTCGTGATTCCGAAGAAAGACGGATCAGTGCGACTGTTATGTGACTATCGCAGACTCAATCGACTACTGCTACGCAGCTTCTACCCGCTGCCAGTGATTGGAGAACTGCTGCGCCAGTTCCGCAAGTCTAAGTACGTGTCATCGCTCGACATCCCTATGAGCTACTACGCGCGCATCCTCGCGGAGATTAGCCGACGTCTCACGGCCATTGTGTTCCCGTGTGTTCGGCTGCTTACCTATGGGAGTGAGCACAGCATCGGATGAGTTCCAGTCGATTATGAACATGATGCTGGGCGATCTGGATGGAGTTTGGGCGTACCTGGATGATGTATTGATACTGTCGGACATTTTCGAGGAGCACCTGGAATTGCTGCGACGCGTGTTCGAGAGCTTCGAGGAGTTCGGCCTGACGATCCACCCTCGTAAGTCGAAGCTGTTCACGACGTCGACGGACTACCTGGGCTACAGGATCAGTACCACGGGGATTCAGCCATTGCACAACAAGGTGGAGGCGATTGAGAAGATCGCGTCGCCGCGCACGCGCCGTGAATTGAGGCGCTTCATTGGCATGGTCAACTATTACAGGGACATGTGCCCCAGACGAGCTGCAATTCTCTCACCGCTGACGGCATTGATGTCGCCTTCGGGTTCCCTTCCGGTGGTCCGACGAACATGAAGCTGCATTTGCTCGGATGAAGACCACAATGATGCAGATAGTCGAGTTGGCATTCCCAGACTACTGCAAACCATTCCATGTGCACACTGATGCCTCTGGCTACCAGCTTGGAGCCGTGATTTCGCAGGATGGAAGACCCCTTGTGTTCTGGTCTAAGAAGTGCAATGATGCGCAGAAGAAGTACCCAGCCAACAAGCTCGAGTTGCTGAGCATCAAGTTGGCGTTGCAGGAGTACAGGACGATGCTGCATGGACACGAGGTCCACGTCCACACTGATCATCTGAACCTGACCTACGGAACCTACAACAACATACACATGCTACGCTGGCGACTCGAGATCGAAGAGTTTGGGCCGGAGCTACACTACGTGAAGGGAGAAAACAATGTGGTCGCCGACACCCTTTCGCGGCTACCCCGTGCTGATGACTCGGACGTCCAGCAGCAGGAGACACTGGTTGCAGTCGCTGCTATGGACTTGACTACCCTCAGCAACGTTGACCTATGGGAGATTGCTCGCTGTCAGAAGCGAGACGGCACAGCGACGCTGGAAAGCGCCACGACGAAGGAGATTAACGGCGTGGAGCTGCAAGTGGACAGCAACACGGGCCGAGTCATCGCCCCCTCGAGTCTACAGACCCCCATCATTGCTGCTCACCACGAGTGGCTTATCCACCCCGGTGTGGCGGCCATGTTGAAGACGATGCAGAATGCATTGACGTGGGCCGGCATGGCACGCGACGTCGAGAAGAACGTCCGCAGCTGCCTCATTTGCACAAAGAACAAACATCCTACTGTCAAGTACGGCAAGCTGCCGGAGAAGACTGTAGTGACGAGACCATGGTTCGAAGTGGCGATCGACTCCATCGGACCGTACGGCAAACAAAAATTCGGAGTTTACACAATGGTCGACACCACCACTCGACTAGTGGAAAGGCAAGCAGTGGCCGACGCATCCAGCGACGAGACTGCCTACCTCTTCGACCGACTTTGGTTGTGCAGATACCCTCGCCCTGGCCGTGTGATCTACGACCAAGGCACCGAGTTCAAAAAGGAGGTCTTCGAGCTGCTTCAGAGCTACGGCATCACAGCAGAATCGACAACCACACGTAACCCGCAGGCCAGCAGCATCATCGAACGACTGCATCGCGTGATAGGCGACAAGATGAGGACGCAATAGATCGTCACACACGATGACTGAGAAAACTTCCTACACAACGCAACGTTTGCATTGAGAGCGTCGGTGCACTTCATGCTCGGTGTTTCACCAGCACAAGCAACATTCGGCCGCGACATGATCTTCGACGTGGAGCACCGACTGGCACGCACAGCACGCTCGAAAGATAGAACAAGTGCGAAAGAACAACCTGCGCGAGAATGCAGGGCGACGTGCGTGGGCATACCAGCCAGGAGATCGTATCCTACTGAAGCGCGACGGCAACATCAACTCCAAGTTGACGACGTTGTACGACGGCCCGTACACTGTGCTTGCCGTTCGCGACAACGGAACGCTGGTAATTGATAAGGGGCGATACACCGAGACGGTTCACATCCCCCGTGTCGTCCCTTACAAGGACCAGCGTGGGGAAGACTGTGAGCTGCCAGATAAGACGCAACGTGGAGACTCACGCAAGCAGACAACTGCTTGAGCTTCGTCTACAATTGCTTGAAGCTCACCTACACATGCACATCGTAGAGATAGACCATCGTAGCAGAGGAACTTCGGCAGGATAGCTTTCAGCTAGACATCAATTTTCACGAGCAAGGACTCGTGACACTCTCAGCATCGACACTCCAGTGTTGGCAATTAGCACATATCTTGTAAAATTAGTTTACCAACAAGTAACAGGTACATGTACTTTAGAATTATGTAGCATAGCTACGGCATGTGATCGACATGTTTCACTCATGCTTGACTAGGAGAAATATATAGCGTTTCAGCTCGTAGCGAGGTGCCACAGCCGCAGCACGGCAACAAACTCTCCAAAGCGAAAACGTTGCACTGGGACCAACCTTACCAGCAGACGGAGTAGCAGCAGCAGCGGCGGCGACAGCAGCCTGAGCACGTGGCAGGAGTGGCGCACGGCGCAGTGGTCAGCTACGCCGACTTGGACAACAGGGGCATCAACGATGTATCCGGATACCTGCGTGGACTTGTCGCGCTCCGCACTCACGAGGCATGTGGAGCGCCTCCGTCTGCACGAGTGCACGCACAGGTTTGTGCGTCACCTGTTCTTACCGCGACGGACGGCATCTTCAGCTGCACCACATCACTTTTCGCGTCCTCGCCCACCAAATAGTATAGCTTGCACAGCGCAGTATGGCGCGCTGCACGTAGCGCGAGGCCGACTTGACCCATCGATTCCATAAGCCACTTCCTGGCCGACTGCTGCTTGTGCTCTCCTGACGCATCTTGCCCACCTGCTCCCACTACGATGGTGCTGCTGCATATTCTCGGCCTCTCCGATGGCCCCTTGCTGCTCTGCTGGTGGTGCTTGCGCTGGGAAAAACTATGGAGCTCGAGGTTACGGAGCTCGAGGTACCAAAAATAGGCAAATGGGTACATGGACCTAAAATTGAATCACCCTAAATTTTGGTCGGTTTGCTGATCTAAGAAAATAGTCCAGATAATTGCCGTCCATCGGCAAATATGTACCATTTTAAAAAGTCAGACTGTTGATTATGCCACATACTTAGCCCGATGTTTATACTGGAAGAGTCGATCTGCGTTGTACTCAACAGCGTTTAATTAGTCGAACGGATAATTTTCGTCTTTGATACTGGCCCGACAATTTTATTAAGATTCAATCTGTTCAACTTAATAGATCTACAGTTCCGAGTCGTAAGCGATGCCTCATCCTAGTGATATCATCACTTCAACGGGGAGAGGGGGTTTCTGTTGCGGCATCAAATAATCAGATACAAGTAGCTTTATTGCTATCCCAGAAATATTATTTGTTAGATTAATGACAAGGCATTAGTTGCTGCGTAAACAAGTAGGTCGTGGAGACCAAGGATGGTACCAACGCCTCTGAATATGAAAAAAATGCAGATCTTGGCATAAATGTTCAGATTTTTTCCACACCAATTCGTCCTCAGACGGTGGCAGTGGCTCAGCATCGAACTCAATGCGCCCTCAAGTGGGCCCATCAGCGACCTCGAGCTTCCTGCATATCCATCGATTGCAAGTACAGTACAGTATTTTTCGCAGGTCGAAGACCTGTGCTTGGCCTCGGCTTGTAATTTTCCAAAAACGGGTACCAAACCGGGTCTCTCTTTCTTAATTGTAATGTTTAAGCTAATATCTGCTGGAATCGGGTACCTGTCGGTAAATGTTAAGATTTGTGTAAATTATTTACCATAGGCTGATACTAATCGTTTATTATTTACTAAAACCTGCATTCAAACTCTTACGGACGCTCCAGCACACTATGAGAGCGTCATGGCTTCGCTGAAGGCGTATCGCTTTGCGCGATAATCGACCAAACTTAGCTGAAGATGACCAACATGACTTGTCTAGGTGCAGACTGCATTTTTTACGTGTCAATTTGCTCAATACCCAATCACTCTAAGCCGAAGATGCCCAACCTCGTGTCTGTCGCCAAACCAATCAGCTCAACTCGACAGTGGTCCATTAGCGTATTCCTCATTCCGCAATTTACCCCCCAAACCCTTAAGTTAAAAGTTTGTTTGTTTGTTTGTTTTGTTTTTGAATTGAGGTTCATTATTGTCACTTAGATAATATCCTCAAGTTAAAAGGTCAAGGTCAGCACATCATGCGTCTCTCCTTCGTTCCGCTACTGTAGCTCTCTCGTCTGATCGTTAGCGCACAACATAGTTCTAAAATGAGCACAGTATACCTTACCTGCAAAATGAATGAAATAGCTCTCTCGTTGCTGGCGCCAACGCAGCCATTGGACGCTGACCAGGGTGTTATGTCATCGATGGCCTCATCAGACCAAGCAACCTCAATTGGTGACTTTCGGTTCCTGAGAACTCACCACGTCACGTGGTTACCAGCCTCACAAAGGTTTGGCTGAAACATCATTTCCGTATCGATACATTTCGATGTGCGCAACTATTTGTTCGATTACGCATTCTCGGGCAGACGCAGTTGTCGCGAGTGCCCTGGATGGGACGGTCAAGCGTTGTATGGAAGCCAGTGGCACAAATAGCGAGAAACAGAGCTAATATGCAAAAGCAATCAACTTCTCTCCAGTGACTCACCCTACTTCCTTACCGCGCACGGAGCCTGACAGCTCGTGCTTCCTTCTTCTTTCGGCTCTCTGTCGGCTCTCTGTCGGCTCACGTGCCGACTTCAACACGTCGCCGGCTCACCTGGCTCTCGTCTCACCCCTTCGTCCTTGGCTCACCTCACAGCTCACATCCCGAGCCACGCGGTGCTCGTGACCCCCGTCCTGCCCTTCGCGTCACTGCTCACTCATCGCTCGCGTCACTGCTTCCATCACAGCCGAGTGCGCCACCTAACCGACGCGTCGCCAGTCAGCGCCCCTCCGAAATGAATGACTGCCCGCTCACCGCATCGTCCAACAGCTGATCCTCCAGAAGTCGATCGCTGGTCGAACGGTCGTCCGTGTAGTAGGAACGGTGGTGACCGTTCCTACTCGGGACATCCTCCCCGACTGAAACTCGACGTCCTCGTCGAGTTTCCAGTTTGTCGGCTTGCATCTTGGCACGCAGGTCACGCTGTTCGGCGCGCAACCCACTGAGCGTCCTCACGGGTTTCTTATCGCCTACGCAGCTGTCCGCACGCCAGAACGCTTCGCTCAAGCGCTCAGTCTGCTCCAGCTCCTCCAAGTCTTGCTGTCATTGCGAATAGCGATCCTTGTCCATTTTCAAGGACGAACGCCCACCCGAAGTCGCCTCATACCGTTTCAGCAAGTGGCTGGCCACGCAGGTCGCCACCACATAACAACCCCACCGCACTACCGTCTCGTCGGGCACGAGTCCGTCGCCGACGACTAGACCTCCATCAGCCAATATGTAGTTCAGCGTCAGCAGGAGCACTGCGACGCCTACGTTCCTTGGCACACTCGCTCCACGAAGTCGTACACGAACACGACCGTGTAGAAGAGGGCGTAAGCCAGCAGCGACACGAACGCCCAGAACCCACGACACGCACAGCTCGCACGGTCTACCGTCCGTCTGCACTCGGCCTTGGACCCTTTCCAGTACTTGGCCATCGACTTGCAGCTGATCTCCATTACGTCAGGCAAGAAGACGCACCACAACGCGTCATACACTTCCAAACACTTGTGTAGCAGCCTGCCGAGGCCTTCGGTGTGCTCTCCACGAGCCTCCAACACGATCATGGGCGTTGCCCAAATTGCTTCGAACGCTTTCCATCTCCGTTCCGCAGCCGGTCGACCTTGCACGGCCGGACCGTTCACAAAGCGACGGTAGCGCCTCAGGCACACCCGCGCCAGCGTAGACCACTTGTAGACGAAGGCGAAGACTGCGCCGAGCAGTCGACCCGCGATACTCCACAGCGGCCTCGTCACCACTCCGCCAATCGCGCCAACGACCAACAAAACGGTCACCCACCAATATTTGCACAGCACCGTGAGCGCGACGCGCCACAGCACCAACGAACTCCAAAAGCACCACTCGATCATTTCAATAGTCGTCTCCATCTCGCCACCGTGCGAATGATAAAATGCCGCCCTTAGAGCTGCATGAGTCCGCCGTTCCTGCTTACTAGCGAGGTCTGCAGCCGTCGCACTCAGCACTTCGGTAGATTCAGCAACCCACCGTTACATTTCGTCAATTCACCGTGTTTGACACGACCGTGTCGCTCGTCAACCGCGTATCTCCCTTCCCCGACAGGAAATCACAGACCTTCAACTTCCAACGGTCGAGTCGTTGTCCATCAGTAGCTCACGCTCATTGGCTTCTTGTCCTCATTTCAGCTTTGGTCGAGACAAGAGCAAGTCGCCCAAGAACCCCACCACAATAGCCAAGTCTCGCGACGATAACAAGGCCGCCATCATCCGACGACTGCGCTCGCGCTTGGACCGCAAGACGCGCGGCGTCAGCGCCGAGACCGACGCGCGACTGCGCGCGCAAGTCGCCTTCTACGCCCAGCTGCGCAGCTCCATCTTCGTCAACGGCGACTCGCTCGGCGTTACGGCCCTCGGCAATGTGGCCGTGGCCGTGCTGGCCGACGACACGCAGTTGCCCGCGGAGCTCGCGCGCACGGTGGTGCTGCTGCCAGCGCAGTCACTACGATGGACACGGGGCCCGCGCCCGCGCCCGACCTCTTCGCTGCTCAAGCTGTTCCTGCGCCCGCGACCAAGCGTCCGGCCGCTTCGGGCGCCGATCACCAGGAGGCCCCCGCCGCCAAGAAGCAGCGCAAGAGCTCGCGCACCCCGCAGTACATGTTCGACTTGCCGGACACCTTCCCCCGCGACGTTCAGCTGGTCAAGGCCGCCGCCAAGCAGGGCAAGACCCCGCCGCGAGCAGCGTACCCCATGGGCCGGGCAGCGCGCCTGGTACGACCAGGAAGAGTTTCCGGAGCTCTACCTGATGCACTGGCGCTACTACATGCGCCACCGTGACACGTTCTTCGACTGTGCGCTGTACGCGCCAACGGACAACTCGGAAGCTCGCCGCCGCGACAAGCTCAACGCGAACCAAGGCCGCCTCGTGCTGGTGAGTGCATACTTCTGCCTCTTCGGCTGGTACGGGTTCCTCGACCGCTTCGAGAACACCGTTCACGACAATCTCATGTGGCTCGGAGGCAAGGCCGCCAAGCGTTCCGTGTCGGCCAAGGGCAAGGCCAGCTCGGCGACGGACCTCGTCACGCTGTGGCGCCACGTCCGTTACCGCTACGACAGCCTGATGGCTCGCATCCTGGATCCGTGCCGCGTCGAAGAAGACGGTTATCAGAGCATCCGTGAGCTGCTGGAGCAGACGGAGGCTTTGGACCCGACTCGTCCCCCGCACCTTCGACTCAGTGACGAAGCTCTGGCTCGCGTTGCGCTCGACGCGGGCCGCAAGCCTCCTAACCCGGTCTGGGTCGGCAACAAGAGCAGCGGTATCTGGAAGACGCTGCTGACGAACAGCCGGACCCGCGCGCTCCAGGTCAAGATCGCCAAGCAGCTCAAGGAGGGCACGTACTGGATCATGGACTTGAAGCCGTTCCAGCGCACGGAGCAGGGCTACAACGACTCGGTCTACGCCAACAACGACGGCACGTTCACCGTGCAGCCGCCGTCTCCGCCCGTCGACGAGGAGCTCGAAGACGTCGAAGACGACGAGTCCGAGGAGAAGCCGTCCACGCCGAGCCCCACCGAAGAAGACGAGCCCGACGACCAAGAGCAGGACGACGCCGATCAAGACGACAAAGCCGAAGACGACGAAGGCGGCCGCAGCTCGGACACCCACGACGCTCTCGAAGACGACAAGAAGAGCAGATCCGGCGACGACAAGGGCGGCTCGTCGGCCAAGGGCAACTCCAAAAAGAAGAGCTTCGACTCTTCGAGCTCCAAGTAGTTTTCCGTGAATCAGGGACGCTCCTGACCGTTCATTCTTTCCGTATTACTCCATGCGTCCCTCCAATTAATCTCAATAACAACACGCAAACCGTTTTCCACTCGTTCCGTTCGTGAGTCTTGTAGTTCGACCGTTCATAACATCACTCCACGACCGTTTCTCCAAAACACAAACGCCCCCACCGTTGACCGTGCTACGACATTAGCAGGTCATCATCCTCCACTTCTTCGTTGGCATCGGCCAGCCGCGAGCTTCGACGCAACTCGGGCAGCCGCAACTTCTTCCTCTGGGCTTGTTCAAAAGCCGTCACTAGGGCCTCAAACTCAGGCATCAACTCTGCCTGAGGCACCCAAAACGTTTCGTAATTCGCAACCAACACCAGGTACTCCACAGAACGGTCCACCGTTCGTTTCCCACACATTGCTAACAACGGTGAGTCGACACCAGTGAGGACCGTGTCTCCCTTGCCAACGGTCAGCCGATCCGTGAAATTTGACGCCGGGAGATCGGACTCCTCTAGAGGTCCTGCATCCGCGTCTCCTTCACCGTTTTCGACACCGTCCGGCACGGCATCCATGTACGGCCGTGCCCACTTGCCACGAAACTTCTTCAAACGGTTCACATTGACCGTGACCACCTTGTCAGGATGCGACGGGATGTCAATCCGGTACGCATTATCGCCCACTTTCGCCACAACTCGGTAAGGACCGTGCCACGCGAACGCTAGCTTCTTCGTCCGCGCCTCTCCTCGCTTTTTCCGGAACAGTTGATACAGCCACACCGGGTCTCTAACCTCGTACTCCACGGCTACACGGTCACCCAACCGTTTTTCAGGACGGTCTAGAGCCTTCACCAGTTGACGCTCGACCAGATGGCGAGAATCACGCAGCGATCGGTATAACTCCCGTCGATACAGAGCCACATCGTTGCTCTTCCACATCTCCCCCAGGTTCAGGAACGCGACGTCCAGCGGTAGCGTAGCACCACGTCCGAAGAGAGAGAAAAGAACGGTGTATCGCCCAACGCCTCATGATAAGACGTACGGTAGGCAAACAACACTCGAGGCAAATACAGATCCCAGCCCGTTTGCGCTTCACTCACGTGCATCTTGAGCATTCACATGAGCGTTCCGTTGAACCGTTCCACGAGACCTTGAGTCTGCGGGTGATAGGCAGAACCGAACAGCTTCTTGATCACGACCATTTGATAGAACGACTTAGCGATTTCCGACGTGAAATTCCGACCGTTGCCACTCAACAACCGTGAAGGCACACACAACACCGTTCACCACGACGCCCACGAACGTGACGGAGTCCAATCGTAGAACTGCGAAGGCTTCGGCCCACCTCGTGAGGTAGTCCACGAATACAAGAATGTACTTGTTGCCTCGTTCAGTCTCCGGTAACGGTCCGACGGCATCGACCACTAGTAGCGAGAACGGTCCCGTGAGATCGGCTACGGGCATCCGTTGCATCAGCCCCGCTTGCCACGGTCTTGAGCCCTTCCCACTACCACAACGGTTGCACTCCCGGACGTACTCCGTGACATTCTTTCTCCATACCGGCCAGAACGCATGTCTCCTCACCATCTCCAGAGACTTCGTCAATCCCAAGTGAGATGACAGAACGTCAGAGTGACAGTAGTGCAACACGGTCTCCACATACGGTAACGGAACCACCGGAACGGTCAAGGGCCGTGCAGGCCCGACCCGAGCTGGTAGATTCACACGCCGCATCAATAAACCGTTCCGCACTTCATATTGACGTCCCATCTTGACAACAGTCGCTCACAGGAAGGAGTCGAGAGGCAAGGCACCGTCCAGCAGGAATGCCACCAGAGCCTTGATCCACGGCACTTCTTGCTGCGCTTCTACGAACTGCTCAGAGTCGAGTCCGAACCGGTCCACAGGGGATATCGGCACATCCGTTACCGGACAGCTGCCAACGTCCTCGTTCGGACGGTCAGGTTCGTCATCATCCACACGTCTATCTGCACGCTCGCCAGCAACATCCTCACCGTTCACAAGTTCACCATTTGTACCAGGCTACTCCCCGACTGAAGCCGGAAGCACGTCATCGACCGTGCTCTCAGGATTCAGGAGGTCGCTCATCGTCAGAGCCGCCACCGTGTCCATCGGCAACCGTGACAGACCGTCAACATGACCCAAAGAAGCACCAGGTTTGTGATGAACTTTGAACTGGAGGTTCGAGAGCTCCATCGCCCACCGTGCAAGCTTAGCGTTCGTCGTACGGTTACCGGGGCTGAACACCCACGCCAGCGTCTGGTGGTCCGTGTACAAGTCGAACTCACGCTTGTCCAGGTAGCAGCGGAACTTCCTCGTCGCCCAGACAACTCCCCAACATTCAATCTCCGAGATGCCATCTTGTTGTTGATCCAGTTCTTCTGCGATCCAGTCAACACCTTACTAGCGTAGGCCACGACACGGTCACGACCGTTCATTTCTTGCATCAAGCAAGCGCCAATGACGAGTCCACGTACAACTTAAACCGTTTCTTGCCATCAGGATAGACTAGTATCGGGGGCTTCAAGAGCGCACGCTTCAACTGTCTAAACGCAGCTTTACAGTCCTCGTTCCACACGAACGGTGCGTCCTTCATCTTCAACCATTCCGTGGGCGCAGAGATCGACGCATACCCCGGGATGTAGCGATGGAAGTAACTCGTCAGACCCAGGAAAGAGCGGATCCCATGAACGTCCACCGGACGCTTCCCGTTCATCACAGCCTTCACTTTCGCAGGATTAGGCAGGATCCCAGTAGGAGTCACGATGTGCCCCAGGAACGCAACTTGACTTCGCCCCCAGTGACACTTCTTCATCTTGAGCTTGAATCCAGTCTGCTGGAACCGTGTCAGCACTTGGCGCACGGGAACCATATGAGTAGGGAAGTCCTTGCTGAAAAAGGACACAGTCATCGAGATAAACCAAACAGATTCGCCACTTGAGGTCTACCAAAAACGGTCTCCATCAACCGCTCAAACGCTGGGAGAGCGTTGCAATGGCCAAACAGCATCACTAACCATTCGTACAGACCATATTTGCACGTGAAAGCGGTCTTGGACACGCTGTCCGGGTGCATCGGCACGTTCCAGTAGCCAGAAGCGATATCAATCGTCGAAAACAGTTGAGCGTCGCCCAACACGCCCAGAATATTATCAATCAACGGCATGGGGTAACAGTCCTTCACCGTTACCGCGTTCAACTTACGGTAGCCGATGCAGAACCGTATTCCACCGCCCGATTTCCGAATCATCAGGACCGGGCTCGCCCACGGACTGTTCGAGGGTTGAATCAGGTTCAGCTCCGAGTACTGCTGGATCTCCGCTTCCATGACCTCACCTTCAGCCAACGAGAGACGGTACGGCTGCTACTTGATCGGAGCACTGTCACCGGTGTCGATCTCGAATTGCAACAGATCCGTCCGTCCGGGCTTCTTAGAAGAGTCCACAAACATGCTGCGAAAACCGTTCCGTTCTCCTTGGAACAGTTCCTTCTGCTCCGGCGACAGTTTAGACTCCGAGAAATCGGCCTTCATAGCTTCCGCTTTGTCGGGCGGGATGTCCGGCTTCGTAGCCTTCACCTTCTCACCGACGTCCACTTCGCGCTCCTCAGACACGGACGCTTCACGCTCCTCCTTGGGCTCGCCACCTTCGGCGGGCACCGTTCCCTTCGGACCAACCGTTTGACGCTCCGCACCCTTCGGATCGACCGTTGGCGGCTCGAAAGCCGACGCCGGGATCACGGAAGTGCACGCAATGACTGTTCCTTTCCGGATCCAGTACTCATCCGTAGACACATTGCAAACTTCGACGATGACCTGGCCTTCCTCGACCGTGCACAACGACCGTGCCACACACAGCGTCGGAGGCAGACCAAAGATCCTTCGACCAGAACGGTCGCCTTGTCACGACGGCTCCCACGACACGAGTCATCACGAGAGCTTGGCCACGCGGCTGCAACCGCACCGACATCGCCATCGTCGTCATCTACGACTCCTGCACCATGGAGAAACCTAGCGTCAACACTTCGCCCGTACTCTTTAGAGTTACGTTCGTTCCGACACGTCGATCACGGCGCCGAACGCCCCTAGGGCGTCAACACCCAGGATCGCATCGACGTGGAGACGGTCAGCGACCAACAAGCTCATCGAGACTTCGACCGTTCCAAGACGGAGAGAGAGAGTAATCCAACCACGAATCCGCAACTTGTGCCCCGAGGATCTCCTCACCAGGCCATCGTACGGTTCCAGCGGTTCGGACGGCCGTCCTAAACGCTTGAGCAGGCGTCGATCCACGAGACTTAGAGTAGCGCCAGTATCCGCTAGCATTTGAGACGGTAAACAGTCAATATAACCGCTCGAGAGAGCTTCAAAGCTGCCAACTGCACACACCACCCGGCGTCCGTCCTCAACGGCGCGATACACGTCACACTCATCTCCATCTTCATCACAGAGTCCAAATCCGTTAGGCGAGTTGACCGTGACAACTTCCACGAGACTGGTCCTTGGTAACGGTGTCCGAGCAGGACGCTCGCACCGTACCACCTCAACGTAATGAGAAATGTCCTCTTCGCGCTCAGGGTAGAACTCTACGTCTCCCAGTACTTCGGCATACGGTTTGTACAACGACGAAAAGTCAAAGCAACCCTTCTTCTCAGGCTGACGGCGACGGCGGCGCCTAGCCCTAGGCGTCCTCGACCGTCCCGTACGGTCCCACAGGTTCGTCCACACTTGACCCGCGTTCACCTCGAAATACGACTTGATTCCCGGTTTCAACCGTCCACAGCAATCTCCCTTCAGACCATACTGCTCCACAACACGGTTGACGTGCTCGCGTAGCCGTTACTGTAATGGGCCTACTTTGGCTCACTACTTTAGCTTACCCGTGTGCGAGTGTATGTGAGGAAGCGTAGCTTAGATTAAATTAGAGTTAATTATACACGGACCTCTGAGTATAGACTAATCTAAATAAACGATCCAAATAA
>NW_009258117.1:8217432-8369488 GCF_000149755.1 Phytophthora sojae
CACGTCGATCACGGCGCCGAACGCCCCTAGGGCGTCAACACCCAGGATCGCATCGACGTGGAGACGGTCAGCGACCAACAAGCTCATCGAGACTTCGACCGTTCCAAGACGGAGAGAGAGAGTAATCCAACCACGAATCCGCAACTTGTGCCCCGAGGATCTCCTCACCAGGCCATCGTACGGTTCCAGCGGTTCGGACGGCCGTCCTAAACGCTTGAGCAGGCGTCGATCCACGAGACTTAGAGTAGCGCCAGTATCCGCTAGCATTTGAGACGGTAAGCAGTCAATATAACCGCTCGAGAGAGCTTCAAAGCTGCCAACTGCACACACCACCCGGCGTCCGTCCTCAACGGCGCGATACACGTCACACTCATCTCCATCTTCATCACAGAGTCCAAATCCGTTAGGCGAGTTGACCGTGACAACTTCCACGAGACTGGTCCTTGGTAACGGTGTCCGAGCAGGACGCTCGCACCGTACCACCTCAACGTAATGAGAAATGTCCTCTTCGCGCTCAGGGTAGAACTCTACGTCTCCCAGTACTTCGGCATACGGTTTGTACAACGACGAAAAGTCAAAGCAACCCTTCTTCTCAGGCTGACGGCGACGGCGGCGCCTAGCCCTAGGCGTCCTCGACCGTCCCGTACGGTCCCACAGGTTCGTCCACACTTGACCCGCGTTCACCTCGAAATACGACTTGATTCCCGGTTTCAACCGTCCACAGCAATCTCCCTTCAGACCATACTGCTCCACAACACGGTTGACGTGCTCGCGTAGCCGTTACTGTAATGGGCCTACTTTGGCTCACTACTTTAGCTTACCCGTGTGCGAGTGTATGTGAGGAAGCGTAGCTTAGATTAAATTAGAGTTAATTATACACGGACCTCTGAGTATAGACTAATCTAAATAAACGATCCAAATAATGTTTTTGGGTTAAAATGAGAACTGCTATTTTTGTTGTATGCTTTCTGACTTCCTCTAAATGTAATATTCTAAACTGGGGATCTGCCAACGGCTGGTTGGGAGAATTCCAATGCTATGCATGTCGCTCATAGGCTATAAGATGCTGCTTTCAGACAATAGGAATCCTAAGTCTCTATGGACCACCCGTCGTGGTGATCGTAAATGTATGTAGCCTTTGGTGTGTCTACACCAAGGTCGAGAAAGCATTCGAACCTCTAACAGACGTCGTGTCTGTTAGAGTTACAAGTGACTGTAGCCACTTGTGCGTGTAACCCTGTTACAGTTCGCATATGAAAAGAAAATACATTGTATACTCGTTCAAAGTACGGCACCCGTTCCTTTTCATGTTAATAGTCGTGTTTATTATCGTCAAGAACTCTTACACTTTAACTGCAGTGCCCCTCAAAAGTACTCAAAGGCATTATTCTGCGAATAGAAAGCAACGAAGCCCTGATGGAAGATTTTTAAATGGGTCTTATGCAGAACAGGTCTTGGATTTGATCAGAGCGTGCTTTTTCTTTGAACTTGTGATTGGATCACATATATTCGGAAATCCTTGGAGGCGACCCCTGACACTTCTCGTCAAATTATCGCAGGCAGCGGCGAAAGAACTCGCTCACCCTTGCGAACCCCTACCATGTCCGTATTATTTATTCAACGCGTGCGCGGCCTTGATGACTCCATACACACCGCCGCCGACCACGCCAAGACCCAGTATAACCACAAGTGCCGTCACCCACTTGGGCAGCGGCTCGTGGTGCTCCACGGCGTGCACGATACTCTGCGAGTTGATCCTCGAAGGCCGATTCATCTGCGTCGCAGCGAACCAGTAGGCATCGACAGGCGCAACACTCACCCTCTCTTCGGCCACCGACTTGTGACTCCCACGGAGACGCTTGATGATCTTGTTTAGAGCAATACGTTTGGACTTGTCGCTGGCGGAGTCTTCGGCGCTAACGAGTCCCGTGCCTCTAGTGGTCAAGAGAGCCACAGCAAGCACCAAGAACACGACAAGGCGCATTGTTCGCTGCGACGGAGATTCTTTAATGACCGTCTCTCAGGAGTCCTGGCTGTCAGGACGGGCATTAAGAAAGATGATAATTTTGAAAAGGCGGCATGTGCCACCACTGGGACGGGGTCATGCCGCACGCAAGGTGTGCGTGGCGTTTCTACCTGGTACTATGGGGAGTTGTAAACTGCAGCAAAGCTCATGCACAGAACCAAACAGAGTGACTCTGTGCATGGTACAGACAACGACGGATTGATACGGCACCACTGAATGGCATCCTCCATAATAAATGTACCAGAATTCTCTGTCGGGAACGATAGAGATTGTACAAGGCAATGACATAAAATACACACAAAGGTCATAAAGGACACAATGACTTAGAGAAAGTACCGAAAATCATACGGAATACAAATGTCAAGTGTGATTCTCGAACGTGATTGGCTCTCTAAATTACTTACTGTAAAAAGTACAACATCTGTGTGCCGGATTTTGCGTTGCCGTATCAATCCGTCGTTGTCTGTAGCAGACTAGACAAATACCCACCACAAGAAAACAGATGCAAAATGCTGATACACAACATCGCCAATGTCTTGGTGGCGAGCGCCAAAAACATGGGCATCTTTACTAGGGGGCGGACACTCGCGCGTTGGCTCTCGCGAGCGGACTTAGGGATGGCAATTTGGGGGGGGGGGCATCCCCTCGTGTCTTACGCTAAGTCCTCGGCTCGGCCAGGCGCGGTGTCTAGAAAAAAATATATCGGGTTGCAGCGCTTGCGTTCGCTCGCTCGCACAGACACGCCCCGCCGATTAGGCGGGTGTTGGTGGTCAGTGAATGCACTGAATGAGCCTCGCGCTCGCGTTCGCTCGCCCTCGTTTGTATTCAGCCTCATGTAGTTTATTGATGCTAATAAATAGTTTGTCTAAACGGTTCTGTAAGGGCAAGTTTACACGCAACGCTTGCGCTTACGCCCTCTTGCCTCCATAATTGCTCAAATAGTACAAACAACACTCGTTGATCCATCTACAAGCTAGCTATGCTATACCTGTTAAGTTACCGCAGGCGGCGTGTAGCTTGGCGCACCAGGGAAGCGAGGTGTTGGGCGCGGCGAACGGCGGAGGCCCTGCCGCGGAGCATTGAGTGGTAGGCGGCGTTTTCGGAAATGAGCAACTCGAGCCACTCGGCCTCGAAAATGATAGACAGGTGGGATTTGCTAGCCATCCTCGGATGTGTTTTTTGGCGAACATAGCCATCTTCTCAGTTTTGTGCTAGCAGCCACTATCATGGAAGCTCGCACTCGTGCTCCGAGCGCGCGGTGCGCGGCGAGCAGTACCGCGCAGCTCCGAAATATTTCTGTATGCGCGGAATCTCCCCATAGTAAAACTCATAGTATCACAAACACGTAGCAGAAACACGCACTACACCATTTCCCGGTCAAGTTACAAGAATTACCAACCAAGGCGCACAAGACTGGTCCATGTACTTTTTTAATTCTTACCTCCTTCTGCCGACAATTGCATGAAAAAGCCACGTTTTTCATGATTTGCAAAACGGTCCGGAATCCTTTTCGGGCAAGTTGCAAAACCGTGCAAGAGCATACCCGACCTCCGCTACGTAATAATAAGCACATGCTTCTACCGAGACCACAAGGGAAGATAAAGCAGAGGGAAGTACACTTTTGGGGTCCTAAAGGTGCATGTTAACACATATCAAGTGTTGCCCAACTTTGGGCGACCTAGCGAGACTTTATGTCTTCGCACGTCGGCCAACCCTATCGACCCGCAATATTACGTAGCGGAGGTCGGGTATGCTCTTGCACGGTTTTGCAACTTGCCCGAAAAGGATTCCGGACCGTTTTGCAAATCATGAAAAACGTGGCTTTTTCATGCAATTGTCGGCAGAAGGAGGTAAGAATTAAAAAAGTACATGGACCAGTCATTTGCGCCTTGGTTGGTAATTCTTGTAACTTAACCGGGAAATGGTGTACACACACATGACTCGACAGACCGAACTTTGCCGTAAGTGCGAACTAGAGCTCAGCGCACCGCTTCGCCGGCGCTTCGCCGGGGTATGAGGGGTTTCGGCAATGATAGGGCGCCCCCGTTCCGCTCGCGGAGCTCGCTGCACTACTCGCAGCGTGGAGCCGAGTATTTGATACAGTCGGTCCCTGTGGTCCCTCCGATATTCTACTAAGTAGAACGGTAGGGAGCGGGCCCCTTCGGGGCCAAGATAATCACGCTCGGTAAAGTGCGATTTTTAGCGTAATTGTGGCTATTTTTGTATTTTAGTAAATAGTTTAAAAGCCAGTGCGAGTCGATTTGATGAGTGAATAATGCATGCGATAGGGCCGCGGTAACATAGTCGAAATGACAGGTCTATGCTGTAGGTGTGGAAAGCGTGACGGAGTGACACGCAGACAGGATTTTCGGTTAGAGGACGGAGAACTAGCGCTCTGGGCACCCGCTACGCGGGCGCTTTGACCACGGGTTGCTGGAATAGCATAGCTTAAAAGTATATGCATCATTTTGATTTCCATAACAATAACGTGCGAATACAGTTGACACATATTCGTTGCTATAACTTCGTGCTTTAGTAGCAAATGAGTAGGAATACATTTTTCTATTAAGCTAATTACCAAATGTCGCTCACGATGCAAAGTTGAGTACCTAAACATCGAGTGAGCTGAATATCGTTGCCGTTGTATTATTAATCACCCGTTTCTGCGAGGCGAGCTACATTGTCACGGACATGCCTTACTACAGTGTAGTGTGGTGTAGCAGACGTGCCAAAACTCGTTAGCTTCCCACTCCCATTTCAACAACACCTACACTAACGGGAGCGCAGGCTTGTTGGGTGATCCGAAGATCGCCCAGTAGGTTTACAGCGGTGCAGTGGTTACCCGGGCACCTGCCAAGTCGTCCCAGGAGCCGTGCCACGAGCACAGAGCACGCTCCCCTTCCTTCGCCGACCTCTCCTTGTCGCTGCGTCTCCTTCTCCTTCTCTCCTTGACCCGTGCCCTCCACCAAAGGATGGACGGCGGCTCTCGCCTTTTACGGGGCGCCGATGCAAAACCGCACCGGCTGAGTCGGGGGCGGGCCGGAAACCCGCGCTCGTACGCTCGACGAGCTCTTCGCCAGGGGCGGAATCCAGATAACCACTACACGCACTCGCTCTTGGACTCGCCGGGCCGCAGAGAACACTTCCGTCACTTCGGATAGCCGATCTCAGCGGTGGTCATGATCTAGCCCCACGGGGGCGGTCGTACCTTGAAGAGACGCCGCGTGCCGCTTGTTTAGGACCTCGAAAATTCCACTCTGTATTTATCTTTGCTTTGTCGGGCTCAAAGGCCCTTCCCTGGGGTTCTTATACAAATATCTAATGAAAATGGGCTGTTACGGCCTCTCCAATACTAAAACCAAGTCTGCTCGCTCGACGACTCTTCGCTCGACGACCTTGAGATCTCTTGGGATTCCGCGTCGGCGAAACTCCTCCAGTCGGTGTCTGGTGTACACACTCGGTCCAGACTGACTGCAACCACCGACCTGCGGATTCAAAAATCGCTATACCACAGTAGTGACCTGCATGTTTACTTACTTTGAAGTATTGTGAATTTCACGCATTTTGGCGTGGACTAGCGATTTCGTGACGGTTTATGCCAACGCTCAACACGAATAATCAGAGAGCGAATAACAGTTTGAAAAGGTTTAGCGAATAGAAAAACGAGTAGAGAGATAGCTGACGATTTGTCGAGCTCTTTTAACGGATGGCGGCTGCAGCTCCCGCCATTCGTTACAGTATTTCCAGTCACTATATCATCTCTGTGCTGGCGAACGATGCCGAAATCAAGCGACCTTCGTTGGCGTGCTGTCACCCTCGTTCATGTCTACGACGTAGAAATGTCCAACGTGGTCAGTGTTCTGGGCGTGTCAGTGCGCTCCGTGCAGAGATGGTATGGTTGGTTTCAAAGTAGAGGAAACGTTGAGGGAGTTGGGAGGAAGCAGCGTACATCACGATGGCCACCAGAGGTGTGTCGTTATGGACGAGACAGCTAAGGCTGGACGCGATTGTATGCGTCGATACGCATGGTCGCCGAGGGGTACGCCTGCTGTAGTTGACCTGCCTTTTGAAAGAGACGAGCGGGTATCTGCCTTAGCTGCGATGGACACTTCTAATTTTTGCATGGGAAATGACTAGAGGAACGTTTTCACGCAAAGAGTTTCACAAAGCTTTTAGAGCAAAAGTCGCGCCGCTATTAAATCCGTGGCCGCTTCCGAGAAGCATTGTGATTCTCTACAATGCAAAGATACACATGTATTGAGAACTAGAAGAGCTTGTGCACTCAACAGGTGCTCTGCTTTTTTTCCTTCCTCCATATTGCCCACAACTGAACCCAATTGAAGTTTCTTTTGCATTGCTAAAGCGTTGGATAATTCACCATGCCAATATGGCATTCCGAGTTAATCCAGAAGCGGTTATGGAGGTTGCATTAAGAGAATGCACTCGCACTAATGATTCCATAGGGGGAAAAACCTTTATCGAAAGTGTGGATATTCTTCTAGCTTAGTAGAGTAGATAGAGCGAAAGATTTAATCTAAACTACAGCTTCGTCGTGCTCTCGATTATCATCGTCTTGTTTCTCTTCGGCATCAACTTCTCGTCGGCTTCGCTTTCGCTGTTTTCTTCTTCGTCTTCGTCGTGGTTCTCTACGTCTTCGCCGTCCTTTTCTTCCTCATGGTCGACGTTAGCAAGGCCGTGTGGCTCTGCCGATGGGGGAATAATTCGGGTACGAAATGGAGGGCGCAAATCGTATCCGGGTAGCCCGAGAACATCACGCAGCTCTTGAATATTAATGTCGATGGGTACGGCAACTCCATTTAGATGGATATGGATGCGTCGCGTAGGTTTGTTGCTTTCCGCTGTAGCTGCCAAAAGCTCTTCGCGGTGTTGTTCAGCTTGCCTATCAACGTAGTTTAGTTGTCGAAACGTCTCATTGTCGGGCTGTACAACTGGGGCTCAGTCAGGCTGGCGCGCTTGTACAGTCGCCCAATATTCGACCGAAGCTGGTCCTGGGGGTCTCTATTTTCCGACTGCAGTAGCTCGCTGATACGCTTTGTAGCTTGCGCAACACGACTTGCAGTAGCTCTGTGGATAGGATTAGTCTTTTTTACCCTATTGGCATACAGGAAGAGAGGAATGCGTTTGCCTTGGCGCCTAAATCTCGTCCACACCGCCTTCAAAAAGCCGATAAACCCTTGCTCGTCCTCCGGTAAGCGCTTGTACTCGTGTTGGCGCGCACTTACCGTCGACTTGACGTAGATAGCAGCGTCGGCAGGCCATATTACAGCGGTGTCGTCGACAAACAAACGCTTTAGCCTCTCCTTTAGGACAGTATAGCCCTCACGCACCGATAAGGAGATCTCGATGGAGGCGTGCACGGCGTTGTTCAACGCAAACTCAACGAGTGGCAGCATGGCGCTCCAGCGCTTCGGCGTCTCAGCGCAAATGCTGCGGAGCACGTCCTCGACGACGCGATTCACGCGCTCTGTCTGTTCATCGGTCTGCGGATGGCCCGCCGTGGACATGTCCAGCTTGGTGCCAAGCACCGCAAAGACCGCGCTCCAGAAGTGGCCCGTGAAGCGGGAGTCTCGGTCCGAGACAATCGACTCAGGGAGTCCGTGTTGTCGAAACACTCGGTCCAAGAACAGCGTTGCTGTACCGTTACCATCGATGGTATCCGGCACAGCCGCAATGTGAGCCATCTTGCTCAGTCGGTCCACGAAGACCACGACTCCTGTGTTGCCCGCCGCGTCCGCCGGCAGGCCAAACACAAAGTCCATACTCATGGATTGCCAGCAGCCCGAAGGGACAGCAAACTCGCCAACGGCGCTGCAGCATGAGGTGACGACTTCACTCGCTGACACGTCTCGCACGTGCGCACATAAGTGCTCGTCCACTTATACGTCTTCGACCACCAGTAGTGGGTGCTCACCGAGCTGTAGGTCTTCTCACGGCCAGCGGCGTGTCGTGTGCCTCATAGAGGATGCGATACGTCAGATCCTTATCATGAGGAATGACCACGCGGGGCGTATCCTCGGGGCCGGTGTTGTAGAACAACAGGCCTCCATCGAGGGAATAACGGTGTAGCCGCGCGCGCAGCCGCGCTGACAATTCCATGTCCGAGTCTTGAAACTCCTTGCTCCCCAGAGCCTTTAGCAACGCGACACAAGTGTCGTCCTTGGCATAGGCCGTTCGGATCAGATCCGGTAATGACGAAGTCACGGTCGTTACATGAGCCAGCTCATAATCCGGCCTGCGCAACAGCTTGTCCGCAAGGACATTCTGCCTGCCGGGCTTGTACTTCACCTCGAAGTTGTACTCCGCGAAGAAGGACCGCCAATGGCCCATCCTTTGCGAGAGATGAGGCGACTAAGTCGCAGTGCGTAACGACGCATGATCCGTGTAAATCACGAACGGCTGAGAGCAACCCTGACCTTGACGAGCGCATACTTCATTGCAAGTAGCTCCTTGTCGTGCACAGAATAGTTCTTCTCCGCAGCCTTCAGCTGGCGAGATTCGAACGCCACCACGCGCTCGCGCCCCTCGGCGTCTGCTTGCAGCAGGGCACAGCCGATGGCAAAGTCCGAGGCGTCACAGACGACATTAAACGGACGAGCGGGGTCTGGCAAAGCCAGAATAGACGCATGAAGGAGCCTGTCCTTAATTGCCACAAACGCATCCTGATGCTCGGTGTTCCAACACCACTCCGCATCCTTCTTCAGGAGATTGGAGAGTGGCCGAGCCATCTCAGCGTAGTCTCGCTGTATTTGTGCAAGTAATTGGCCAAACCAAGCCACTTGCGAAGATCCTTCTGGTTCTTGGGAACCGGCCAGTCAACAATGGCCTTGACCTTGACCGGGTCGGCCCTCAGGCCACGCTTCCCGATGAAGCACCCTAAGAAGGGGATCTCTTCCGCTCCGAAGATGCATTTGTCAATGTTGGCGTACAACTTGTTTTGACGCATGCACTCGAGCACAGCACGCAGGTGCTCCACATGGTTCTCCATATCAGTCTTTCCGTGCTCCGCACGACTGTGGACAAAGATGTCATCGAAGTACCTTTGCGCGTACGCCCGATGGGGCCTGAAGAGCTGCGTCACAAGACGATTAAACGTCGCTGGCGCGTTCGAAAGCCCTTGGGTCATCACCAACCACTCCCAGAGCATGCCGCTCGGAGTACTCACCGCAGTGAGAGAAATGTCGCTCGTCCTCATGAGCAATTGGTAATACCCATCGACCAAGTCGAGCGCACTGTACATCGTACATCCTGTCATGTTGTTCTGAAGAACATCCTTCCGAGGAATCGGCGTCTGCGCCGGAATGGTAGCGGCATTCAGCTTGTTGAAAGCACGCACGATACGCCACTTGCCATTCGGCTTTCTGACACAGAACGTCGGCGTAGAGTGTGGAGACTTACTCTCACGCACCATGCCCGCCTCGTGCTTCGCACGGAACAACGCGTCAATGACGTCACACTGCTCCTTTGGCAAGGGCCACTGCCTCGTCACGCAGTACTTCGTTCCCGGAACGAGATCGATTTCGTGTCGAACACCTCGATCTGAAGGTAGCCCTGAGGGCGGCTCCTTCGAGACCACGTCCTGGTAATCATTTACGACTTGATACAAGGGATCTGACGGGTCCTTCAGGATCGCCGATCCGCTCCGCGCATTCAGCGCCTTCTTGGTGTCTTCCAGGACAGCTTCATCCAGAAGCGAGGACGAGTCCAACTCTTCTTCGGGTCGTGTGACTACTACCTCAGCCAAGTCTCCAGCCTTCAAGGCTTCGCCGAACTCAGCCAATGACATCTCGTCCAGCTCCAGGAGAGCAGACAGTGAGGGCAAGTCGTCGAGGTTGATAGTTCCGTCGACGTCGCCCGTCACTCCATTCACGAGTGTATAGAGCTGCTCGCTCTCGCGTGGAGCCTCACCGCTCGACACGGCCTTCTCGACTCGTGAGATCGCAGACGCCTTGCGTCTCGCAGCCAGCGCTTTGCGGCGCTGCCTCCTTTTCATGGACACCGTCCGCCCTGAAGAGCTCCGTGATTTCGCGTGCGTCTTGACGCCAGGTGTCACCACCTCGTTCAGCTCCAGGGGAGCTCCAGTGTTTTTACCGACACACATCGAAGAGCTGCACGATCCGCAGCCTCCACTCAGTGGATTACGTGCCACTCCACGATCTTCATCCGGGCAAAGCCCCTTGTTCTTCGGCATCGTGCCGACCACGCCGTCGCTGGTACCCAGCAGGGCGTCGACCTCAGACGCACGCCTGCTCAGCGGAATTAGTGCCGCTCCACATTCTTGATCCAGGCAACACCCATCTTCACTCGACGTCCTGTCGACCGCGCCTTCACCGGCACGCAGCAGGGCGTCGCCCTCAGACGCACGCCCGCTCAGCAGAATTCGTGCCGCTCCACCTGCCGTCCGCGAGCCACGCTCGGAACGCTCGTTCTCGACACACTCAGTGTCCGCCAACTCGGAAACTCCGATGTCCAGCACATTGACCGACTCGGTCCAGTGCTCGCGCCAGAAGCGCTTCTGCTTCCTAGCAGAGGTGGGTTCATGACTCGCCAATGCTCCGCCAGGAGAGAAGTGCGTAGCACCAAGGGTCTTCGACCTCCAATCGATCCAAGTCTCGTGGCGTTCCAGACACGCCATACCAAGGATGGGATCATATCTCGAATCGAGGTCTAAGACCAGACAGCGTTCCACGTTATCAAAGTCCAAAAACTTCACGCCCAGGTCCACGGGGACCTTAGGCACCGTGACACGAGTGCCCGTCGCGAGACGAACAGTGACGATGTCACTACCGCGCGCTACCAGCGCCTCAGCGTAAAGCTGACTTCCGACCATCGTTGAACGCCGGGCGTAGTTACCCGACGCTCCCGAATCGATCAAAATCGTCCATGGCTTTGTGAAGCCCTTCACCCAAGCTTGGACAACTAGCAAGCCCG
Organism: Phytophthora sojae; assembly: GCF_000149755.1. Classification (NCBI taxonomy): domain Eukaryota; phylum Oomycota; class Peronosporomycetes; order Peronosporales; family Peronosporaceae; genus Phytophthora; species Phytophthora sojae. The sequence continues at coordinate 8,228,408 of NW_009258117.1, forward strand.
GCTTGCATACACGTTCCGTGTTAGAGAGTACGGCTCTCTTCGGGGCTAAGTCCTGTCGACCTCTACCTCGCCGAGGCTCAATAGAACTTAGTTCTTCCCCAGTAGGCCGCCCCGCGCCTACTGCGACTTCTCGTTTCCCCGAGACTAACCAGAGCCCTGGCTCGAATCCGAAGAGCGGCTTGACGAAGCCTGGCGCTGATGGCGCAGCGGACACCCAGCACGAAGGTGACGGGTGTCACCACAGAAGAAGCATCTGCGGATACCGCGACGCTGCTCAGCAGCACGAAGCTCGGCTTCTTCGTCTTCAGCATAGCTGAGGTCCATGGGTTCTGGACCACTCGACGCACTAGCGTAAGACGCATTCCACCCACGTCTCGACGACTTAATGTTGTGCTCCGCATTCAATGCGACGCTCACAGCCTCTTCAAAAGAGCTCGGGTGGGTTCGGAACACCTCCGTCCTGGCAACGCCAGTGCGGAGGCCCTCCATGAACACCGTAACGGTGACTGCCCCCGGCAGGGGGTCCGCGGACATACCAGCAATGAGAGTTCTCAACTCTTGGACATAGTCCATCAACTCCTTCTTGCTCAGTCTGGTCGCCAGGAAGCGTGAGCGCACGCGATACGCCTCGTTAGGCGGAGCAAACACTCGGGACAATTGCTGTTTCAGCTGGTCCCACGTCGGGAAGGCCACCTCGACCGACGTCCCGGGCGTTAGTGCCCACTCTCTCGATCGCCCACCGAGCTTCGAGATAGCTAGTGCCACGCGCTGCGACTCCGTCCGGAGTAGAGCTGAGCTCATAGCCATCTCAACCTCACGGGTCCAAAGCAGCAAGCTATCACCCTCCTTGCCTTCGAAGGTCTTCACGCTCAACATGAGCGGCTTGGGTCTTGTTCCCGCGTCGGATGACGAAGCGGGCGCTTGGGGTGCCGCGGCCGTCGCCATCCTCTGCTGGAGGTGCTCTAGCAGAGCATTCTCGTAGCTTGAAAACGCCTCGAGACGCGCGTTCACCGCGTCGGGGCCTTGGTGGGCAAGTTGCGTCACGCCCTCCGGCCCAGCAAGGACATAAGCTTTTAAGTGCATCCTGCTGGTTCGGGGGTAAGTGAGCGAACTGCTCCATGCTCCACAGGGGGTCAGTCTATACAGACTCAGGTGTCGGATTGACTACAAGTGCTACCAAGTGCAGCGGGGCTGCCGTAGCTTTGCGTCAGAGGAAGCTTAACAGACTCACAGAGGCTCAGCTTAAAAAAGCCCATTCTAATACCAGAACGTACGAGTCCGTACACCTTACGGACTCCAAGAGTCAACCCTTAACTCTTAACTGTGTGAATCTCAAACTGAATGTATTTCCCTTTATTGCGGCAAACCCGCCTACGGTGTAAATGTATCCGGTTCACTATCTAGCATAGTGAACCCTAGTCATATGCATAATCAGTGGCTCTGAAGCCATGTACTGATTCTCCTACTGATTTAGGTTAGAAAGTGTGTATCCACTTCGTAACCCTTCGGGTAACTCTCGTGTAACCCCGTTACACAATATCCTGTGATACACGTTCTAGCTATTCAATGCTGTTAGAAAGGGCTATATCAAATTACCTTGTTCTCATTATGCACTTTGGTATCGCATGTCTCTTGCATAATCAGTATTCCCTACAAAGTTACACACCATCATTTGTTGAAGAAACTGGTCGGGATCTGTAAAGGGACAGATAGCGGAAAAGTTCCCTCCCCTCGACTAAGTACGAAAAATGGAGGGATCGACATGCCACTCCCCCCCCCTCATCTTTTCGACACTTTACTACTCAGAATTCTGGCTCGGTTTTCCTCATTATTTTTGGCGTTTTTGAGATGTTCGACTCCACCTAATAAGAACGAAATTGGGGTGTGTACCAAGAGCAACGTTAGTAATCGCGACGCTATTACGAGCAACGTTAACACTAGTATGATTAATCTACTATATATGTCTAACCTACATCGGTACTCTGCTAGATGCGGACTTCCCTCTCGGCCCGCACGTCCTTGTCGTCCCGCGGTGCGCAGCTTGAAGCTGAATACCGACGTCAAAAAAACATAGAACCTTAAATATTAATGAATCAGTGTTATCAATCATAGAGCAACATTAGCAGGCAATAGAGCGCAGATCAACGTTACCTTTAGTATTCGCGGGAGGGGGCAGCCTCTCGCAGCATGACCATCTCCGATGCCAATGCGTTCAGCTTGCCCGTACGAGGCATCCTGCCGCTTTTGCCGCCTCCTTAACAGCCTCAATACATTACCAAATAAACAATCAAAGTTAATGCACATATAACAAGCAACATTAATGCACACCTGTAATAAGCAAGGTCAAACTTACGTAATTCATGAAGTCGCTTGGCTTGCCCCACCCTTTAACAGCGGGCGCGTAGGGCTATCGTAATGTTTCCAGAAGGTGGCTGCGCTGTCCGAGCTGGTTTTCTGAAATGGAGGGCTGAGATTCTCCCCCTTTTCCTAAAGTACATCTTCTGTTCGTTTAAGTTCGAAATTTATTGAGGTAAATTCTCACTTGAAACGAGTATTTTAATCCTGAGGGGACTGAATGAGGGATTTGGTTGTCATGTATTTTACGCGTCATTTTTTTGGGCGACGTTATTCTTGTTATCGCAACGTTATTGAGCTGAGGTTAGGGCTAGTTATCGTCGGAGGACCCACTTCGAGCATCTGTTACGATGGACCAGAAAACATTTTGGTTGCTAGTTATCGCTGTTGTTCGATGCAAATGCAGTTGCATCTTGATCACTCTCCTACTCGTTCTTGGAAATAAAACCTGAAAAAGCAAACAAAACAAGAAAACTATGCGCCTCGGATTCAGTCCCATCAGCACCAAAGCTGAATCCACGTAACTTGTTGCAATACTAAGGACCCTCCTATCCAGCTCTCGGCAGCGGGTTAGTTCCACTTGGTGTATTTTTCTTCAATACTGTGGCCCATCAAATCGTGCTCTTTTAACTGCCAATTGCGTCGCACATCGCAAGCAAGACCGTTACGATAAGAGCTAATATTTGCTAGAGAATACCTCAAATACAAAGTGCGCAAAAAAATAAAGTTGGACATGAGCTAATTACTGCTAAGTAACAAGATAGAGCAGAGTGCAAACATATAGACGATTATAGTAAGCGAATCCAGTACCCATGTTTGTTAATTGAAGTAGCCCCTGGCACAGAAGCAAGTTAAGATTCTGCAGGTCGCGCCAATCAGTCTGACGAGCCGGAAATCAATTTTGCGATCTTGGGAACAGCAACAGCTAAGCCAGCCACTAAACCAGCAGCAAGCACAGAAAAAAGCGTATTATACTTCAAAGGCGTCGTCTCGCGCTTCACATCGACGTAGGGCGCTGAGTTCTCCGAAGGCTTGTGCCAGAAATGGGCAACCCATCTCTCTTCATCCGCAGCATCGCTTGGTCTGTGCTTCCCTCTGAGTCTGTCAAACGTTACCGCCAGAGTCGCTTCACTTGGTAGCGACGGCCGTGAGTTCGGTGGGTTGCTCAGCGCTGGTGAATCCCTCGCAGATCACGATCAAAGTAGCCACAATCAGGACCAGGAAAAAGGCGAGACGCATTCCCGTCACTCGAAGAAGCTCTTGAATGACTGGTCCACAGTAGAATTCGCTATGTGAGACGGCTAGATGTAGAGACTGCCAACAAGTCAATCTTGTATGTTGATTCCATGCTAAAGTACGCAAACCATCAGTACACACAATGTACGTCGAGCTCTTCGAGGTACCTTACTACAGTACATGTAACAACGTACACTCGAGGATTGATATACCGTCATCACGTTGTACGTATTCTACAGTAAACTCTCTTGATTCCGGTACTACTTACAACTAATATCCTCCTCAGTACGATAAAATCGTTTTATGGAGGATTTGTATTTGGCGGGAAGTGTAACAGGGTTACACGCACAAGTGGCTACAGTCACTTGTAACTCTAACAGACACGACGTCTGTTAGAGGTTCGAAAGACTTTCTCGACCTTGGTGTAGACACACCAAAGGCTACATACATTTACGATCACCACGACGGGTGGTCCATAGAGACTTAGGATTCCTATTGGCTGAAAGCAGCATCTTTTAGCCAATGAGCGACATGCATAGCATTGGAATTCTGCCAACCAGCCGTTGGCAGATTCCTATCATAGAATATTACATTTAGAGGAAGTCAGAAAGCATAAAACAAAAATAGCAGTTCTCATTTTAACCCAAAAACATTATTTGGACGGTTTATTCAGATTAATCTATACTCGGAGGCCCGAGTATAATTAACTCTAGTTTAAACTAAGCTACGCTTCCTCACACACATACGCACACGTGTAAGCTAAAGTAGTGAGCCAAAGTAGGCCCATTACACCTGGTAGCAGTTGTTGGTCCATCCAACGACCGACTACCTGAGTTCGTACGTCACCACACGAACGCGGAGCTGAGAACCTTCCCATGGATACAGAGGTGCCCATGGAAAGCTCCACTACGCCTTGCACGCGCTGACTGTCCCCACCTGTCGGATCCAGAGCGGGAGGCCCTGCAACGACTGTCAACAGTCATTGGTGAGGCGGCTGTAGCCACGATGCTGCGTGCGCTAACGCCGACAGAGCAACACGGTGTTGCTCTGGGTTTCATCCTGAAGGAGCAACGCGATGTTGCTGCTACTACCACGGTGTCGTCCGGGACGACACCACGCGCGCAATCGCTGAAGCTCAATGTGAGTAACTATGTCGGAAGAGAGGGTGAACCTCTCCTCCGTTGGCTTGTCGAACTCGACACAGCCATTGCGGCTCGACGTAACGTTGACCCGTTGTCGAAGGTGGCGTTCGCCATGTCATGCTTTGGCGGACGCGCAAGAAGTTGGGCGCATAAACGCCGACTCTCGGATCCTACGCGCTTTAGCACATACGAGAGTTTCAAGGATAAGCTCAGACGAGCGTTTGAGCCCCCGCAAAACGAGTTCCGGTCGAGGGCGGAGTTCCTCGACCTGCAGCAGGGCAAGCATGATGTCCATGCTTACGCTCAGAGAGCACGGTACTTGGTCTCGAACATCGTGACCGATCCGATCGACGAGGCGGCCAAGGTCGTCACGTTCATGAAGGGACTGAGAGATGGGCCTGTGAAGACCTATCTCTTCCGTGAGTACCCGAGTACTCTCGAAGCTGCAATTACTCTTGCAATGCAGGAGGAGTTTAGCCTGCGGCAGGCTAAGCTGCATGCACATGTGCCGCCACGCCCGGTAGTGAGGACGGGAGCCCAGAACCCATGGAGCTCTAGAGTGCTGCAACTGCTGGACCCCAGCAGTCGCAGGGAAACAATGTGCGATGCTACTGTTGCTGTAGAGTCGGTCACTTTGCTCGGGAGTGCACGGCCCCCATGCACCAGCAGGGTGGCTATCGCGGCGGTGCCGGGCACCGTCAGTAGGCGCGGGGCGCCCAACTGGTAATGCAGTTCCGCGTGACGACCTTGGACACGCGACACTAAGGACTGCAGCCCCCAGTGAGATTTATTCTCACTGCAAGAACCAAGATGACAAGCCTGACCTTGTCATCCTGAACGTGAAGTCGATGAGAGCAAGCGGCTCTCTCCGTGCTTTGGTAGATTCTGGCGCGTCGAAAAACTTTGTTCGACTGCGCAGTCTATCAAGGCTTGACTTCGAGGATTTTAAGATATTTCGAAGTATGTTGGAGGTACGACTGGCAACGGGTGCCGTCGTGAAGACCGAGAAGCGCATGGTACGCGTGCGCTTCACGTATGAAGACCAAGAGTTTGTCGAGACCTTTATCGTCCTGGATCTGGACGATAAGTTTGACATTGTATTGGGCATGCCGTGGTTTGCACGGCATGATCCGGTCATCGATTGGGAGAAGCACACTCTCGTGCGCTTCGGTCGCGACAGCGGAACAGTGAGCGATGGCCCTGTTGCCGCTGTCCCGGAGCGCCCTGGGCGCGCGCGAGCACGCGCGCAAGAGCAGCAAGCGTCGGCGTCGCCGCCGACAGCTGAAGGAGAAAATGTGTTGATTTCGGAGATCGACACCCGCTTTTCAGCGAATCAGGAAGAGCCTCCGGTCTCAAGGGGCACGGATGATGCAGGCGAGTCACACGCCTCAGCCGTGGAGGCTGACGCGAATCTGATTGGATCAGGTCTGGCCAATAATAAGAGCCAAGGTGACTTAATGCCGTCGACTCCGGGAGTCGATGACTTGGACGAATTTGATTCGTCGGCTCGGGGAGCCGACGCACCCTCCGTAATGGAGAGCTCCGCCAATAACAGGCATCGAGGTAAGGATGGCGTGTCGACTCCGGGAGTCGACACTGCAAGTGGTGCGGACGGTTGCAAGCGTCCCGCATGCATGGTGTCGTGCAGCCGGGCTGCACGACGAAGCGCCGGGCGACCAAGCCGGGCTTGAAGTCGCTCGTCCGCGGGATGAACACGCCGGCGGGACTGAAGAACACCCGTCCACGGCTGGGCCTGGACGAGGTCAAGAACCAAGCGGAGCCGGGCTCCGCAAAGCAAGACGACGGCGCATGCGAAGGTCACTGCGCAAGTCTCGGCCTGGGGCCGAGACGCTACAAGAAATGTCTGCCGGGCAGACGGAGGCTGAGAAGCCGGACGTCGAGACGTTGAACGTCTTGACGCGTACCTGTGCCGGGTCCCGGTACAGGGAGATGACTCTCGCTAACCCTCCGACGCAAGCGTCGGAGTTGACTTCACTTCCAGTCATGAGCTGGAAGCGCTTCGCGCGTGACTTGCACGATGGACGCATCGAGCAAATATGCATTCTCTCGGACGCCGAGAGAACGAAGAGCGAGAATGAAGAACTGAGCCAGTTCTTCATGGAGACCACCACTGAGAGCGAGGACACTCTCAGTGCAAAGACGAAGAAGGAGCGCTTTGAAGAACAGAGCTGGGGCTCGTTGAAAACGAGTCCCTACTACACGATCTTACGGGAGTACGCGGACGTACTTCCGGAAGAGATCCCTGCTGAGCTTCCCATCCAGCACGAGATTGATCTCGTGCCGGGGACGAAGTACTGTGTCACGCGGCAGTGGCCACTGCCGCGAGAGCAGGTCAAGGCGATCGACGACTTCTTTGAGAGTCGTCGCAAAGCTGGACAAGTGCGGGAATCGAAGTCCGCACACAGTTCTCCGACATTCTGTGTCAAGAAGCCACAGGGCGGCGGGCGCATCGTCCATGCGTACAACAAGTTGAACGATGCGACGATACCGGCGCAGACACCGATACAGCGAAAAGATGTCATCATCGATTCGATGGCCAGGAGCACTATCTACAGTGCTCTTGATCTGCACGATGGGTTCTATCAGATCCTCATGCGTGAGAGCGATATCCCTCTCACGGCAGTGAGCACGCCGAGTGGCATGCTCTGGGAGTGGTGATGCCGCAGGGTCTGAAGAACGCCCCTGCGACCTTCAACAGGTGCGTGATGCACTTGTTGCGCTCGGTGCGCGACTTCGCACCGAGCTACTTCGACGATGTGTTCATCCACAGCCGGGCCGCGGACGAGATGAGCGATGTTGAGATGCACAAGGTGCATCTCCGGAAGCTGCTTGCGCTCATGCGGAAGCACAAGCTCTATGCGAACCTAAAGAAGTGCATTTTCGGGGCGAGCGAGATACCCGTGCTCGGGTGTCTCGTTGGGAAGAACGGTGTCCGCCCTGACCCTGAGAAGGTCAGAGTGATCAATGAGTGGCCGACGCCGTCGAACGTCAAGGAACTGCGGCAGTTCCTTGGCTTGGCCACGTACTTGTGCAAGTACGTGAAGGACTACGCGGGCATGATACGCCCGCTGTCACAGCTCCTGAAGAAGGACGCCGAGTGGGTTTGGACTGCTGAGTGTCAGCAGGCCTTCGATGCAGTCAAGCGGGGCTTGCCTGAGGCGCCGAGCTTGGCGGTGGCCGACCAAGATCACCCATTCCACGTTGTGTGTGACGCATCCGACTTCGCAATCGGATGTGCGTTGATGCAGCCCAATCACGAGGGTCGTGATCGTGTCGTCTACTACCAATCGCGTCAGCTGAAGCCAGCTGAGCGCAACTACCCGGTACATGACAAGTAGCTCCTTGCCATGAAGTACGCACTCGCGAAGTTCCGAGTGTATCTACTCGGAAGCAAACCGTTCGTGGTCTATACGGACCACGCGTCGTTGCGGACGGCTGTGAAGTCGCCGCACATCTCGCAACGGATGGCGAGATGGCTCTCATTCTTCGCAGAGTATAACTTCCGGGTTGAGTACAAACCCGGAAGACTCAATGTGGTGGACGACGCGCTCTCGCGTCGACCTGACTACGCCACGACTGATGCTGACGTCAATGCCATTGACGCCATGCGATCGAGCACCCCGACGTCGTCACTGTTGGACGACGTGAAGGTCGCGTTCGCGCACGACGCGGACGCGAAGCTCTTGCTGGCCTACGGCTCAGCGCCTTCTGACCAAGCTCGTCAGAAGCTGCCGAAGCATCTTCGTGCTCGTGCACACCGTTACCGGGTGCACGACGGGTTATTACTCTACAGTGCAGTCGACGACAACGCGGTCCGCGTTGTCGTGCCCAATGACCATGACCTGCGACTCAGGATCATGTATGAGTATCACGATGCACCGACTACGGGGCATCCGGGCCGTGAGAAGACATACCTTCTTCTCCCGCGAGACTTCTACTGGACCCACCAGTATAAATGGGTGCGCAAGTACGTCCGTGCTTGCGAGGTTTGTCAACGTGTGAAGCCTGCGCCTTTCGCGCAGGCTCCCTTGCAGTCACTGCCGACTCCGTCGGAGTGTTGGCAGTCCATGTCTTTGGACTTCGTGTTCGGTCTTCCCCCGGACAGCCTGGGGAACACGGGCGTTGTGGTCTTTGTTGACCGCTTCAGTAAGATGGTACATCTTTTTGCGGTACCCGCTGAAGTGACTGCGAAACAGACGGCGCGTCTGTTCGTTGACATGGTGTTCAAACACCATGGCATGCCGATCGACATTGTGTCGGATCGAGACCCGCGCTTCACTGCACACCTTTGGCAAGAAGTGTTTATACTTCCTGGGAGTCAACTTTCGATGTCGACTGCGGACCATCCGCAGACGGACGAGCAGACCGAGCACGTGAACTGCGTGCTCGTAGACGTGCTTAAGAGCTACGCTCACTCGTTCCAACAGTGGAGCGAGTGCCTGCCGATGGCGGAGTTCGCCATCAACAACTCGGTGCATGCCTCGACCGGGCATACACCGTTCTACGTGAATGCCATCACGCACCCACGCCTCCCGAGTCTACTCGGGATGGTGGCTCCTTCCTTAAGTGGGGGAGGATCTACGACTGCAACGCAGCAGCCGCAGAATGCCGCTGACACTTGCACAGTGTCAGCCGCGACTACGCGCAAGAAGAAGAAGTAACACGCGTCTGTGCAGGGCACAGACGCCGACTACGCGCAAGAAGAAGAAGAAAAAGAAGAACGGGTATGTACAGAGCACAGACACCGCGAAGACGAACGCAGAGGCCGGGCCTAGTGCTGGAAACGAGCTGAACGAGTTCAGCTCGGACGCAATCAACTTCGTGCAGCGCAGACAAGCCGTCGTTCGATTTGTCCAAGACGCTATTGCAGCTTCTGTTGATCGATAGAAGCTGAACGCAGACAACGTTGGCAGGGGCAACACAAATGAAAAACGAACCGGCAGCCGGTTCGTTATCGTATTCGTTGGAGAGGGTTTCCGCCCCACCAAGATACATGGGAGCCGCGGGGCGTCCTGCTGCAGGACGTTCCGGAAATGGTGAGGGTGAACGAAGCTCACCACGCGCTGCCAGTGCGAAGGTAGAGCGAGCGCTGTAGTCACCTGCAGCGCCCGAAGTCCCACGATCGTCGCATTCCTCACGTGCCAGGAACTTACTAGGAGATCTTTGAGACTCACAGGTACACGAATCGTCGTGTACCCGTTTGGGTCGCGGTCGCTCAAGCGCGCCGCAATCGGAAGCCACAACGTGCACTGTTGGCCTTCGGGCACAGCGCATGGAATACTAGCGTCCACAGAGGATCTGTGGAGCTGCTCCAGCCGCCCGCGCGTCGAGAATGTCTCGAAGCGCTCACGGGCATGCTTAACCCGCTCGCGGTAAGCAGCCGGTTTCTTGTTGAAGTTCTCAACAAAAGCATTCCAACTTTGACGAAGTGCCTGCCACTCAGGCACTTTGCTGCGAGAAGAGGTCTTCTTGCTGGAGACGTACCGGAGCTCGTGGAAGAGCCCGATATAATAATCGCGCCTTTGATTCGTTACCGGGTCAAAGTGCTGCTCCTCCGCCACAGCATCGTCGTGGATGCCGCTGCATACGTATAGCGGGATATCATTAGGAGGCACAGTGTTGCCCACACGGTCTGCGATCTCTGACGCAGACGGTATCCACGGATCGCGCGCTGCTCAGGCAGCGCGCGGAGAGCTTGAAGACGCCACTTCACACGGGGAGCTTAAAGCCCCAGCAGCAGAGAGCGGAGTGTCGCTCTCGCCGCGCGAACGCTTCAAACTCGAAGCGTCCGAGTCGTCTCCTTCACGAGGGCGTCTCGACCCGGCATGCGGGTCGAGACTATCGCTGTCGATAGACTCCTTGCGCATGCTTGAAGAGGCCTCGCCCTCTTCCATCTCCACGTCGCAGTCCCCGTAGTCAACAGCGTCGTTGACTACAGAGGAACCTTCGAGGACAATCTCCGGTTGAGTTGTCCCCGCCGCAGCCTTGGCAGCAAGAGCGTCACGCTTTGCTTTGTGACGCTCGCGGTACTCGGGGATAGAGAGAGTATCTATCTCGGCGGAGGTCTTCCCCTCTGCTGCAGCGTCGGTCTTCTTCGGCGAGCTCATTGCAGAATGAGCTCGAGTTTTCTTTGTCCCAACCTGAAGAATTGACGAATGGTCAATTTGCTGATTGACGTGCCGTGACTCGGCGCGTCTAACCTTGAGGGGGGATGGTGTAACAGGGTTACACGCACAAGTGGCTACAGTCACTTGTAACTCTAACAGACACGACGTCTGTTAGAGGTTCGAAAGACTTTCTCGACCTTGGTGTAGACACACCAAAGGCTACATACATTTACGATCACCACGACGGGTGGTCCATAGAGACTTAGGATTCCTATTGGCTGAAAGCAGCATCTTTTAGCCAATGAGCGACATGCATAGCATTGGAATTCTGCCAACCAGCCGTTGGCAGATTCCTATCATAGAATATTACATTTAGAGGAAGTCAGAAAGCATAAAACGAAAATAGCAGTTCTCATTTCAACCCAAAAACATTATTTGGACGGTTTATTTAGATTAATCTATACTCGGAGGCCCGAGTATAATTAACTCTAGTTTAAACTAAGCTACGCTTCCTCACACACATGCGCGCACGTGTAAGCTAAAGTAGCCAGAAGCGGGACCTCATCCAGAAGGCGTATGAGTGTCCGACGATGACGCAGCACGAACTGGGTGCGTGGACCAAGGCGGCGTTCAAGCTCAAGCGGGCGCCCGCCCAAACGACTATTTCGGACATCCTGCGGAAGGCGCCCGCTATCATGAGCGAGACGTACGGCGATGGCAAGCGTCGCAAGCCGCTCGAGGTGACTTCGTTGGCGCTCGAGGAGAAGTTGTGGGCGTGGATCCAGGCTGCTGAAGCCCAGAACGTGTGCCTCTCGCGAGAGCTGATCAAGATGAAGGCGCAGGACCTGCAGAAGGAGCTGTGCGACGCGTGGGAGTTGAACCTCTCTAACGGATGGCTCACTGGGTTCCAGCGTCGTCATGACCTACGCCATCGCAAGCGTCATGGTGAAGCCGCCTCCGCCGATACTGCGGCTGTTTATCTAGGTAGACAGCAGCTGCAGGACCTAACCGACCAATACGCCCCCCCTAACCCCCCACGATGTATTCAACATGGATGAAACGGGCCTTTGCTATGCCATGGCACCGGCCCGTTCCATTTGCACAAGAAGCGCCCGCTGTGTGAAGAAAACGAAGACACGGATCACGATTGCGCTCACGGCTAATGCCGACGGCTCCGACGCTCTACCTCCGATCTTTTTGGGACAGGCCAAGCAGCCGTACCGCTTCAAGAAGCGCACAGCGGCTCAGCTCGGCTCCGAGTACAAGGCAAATCAAAAAGCGTGGATGACGGGCCAAGTATTCCGCGAATGGCTGCCCAATCTCGACCGTGACATGCGAGCGGCGGGAAGGCATATCTTGCTGCTAGTCGACAATGCCTCTTCGCATAGTATAGGTGAGATTGCATGCACTAACGTTCGCCTAGAGTTTTTGCCACCAAACACGACTGATTTTCTGCAGCCAATGGATGCAGGAATAATTACCGAGTTCAAGCGTGCGTATCGTAGAAAGCAGCTACGGTGGGTGTATGAGAAGATTAAGCGTGCCGCAGATTAAGAAGGGTGACGTCTATAAAGTCGACCAGCTACAAGCGATGAAGTGGAGCAAAGAAATCTGGCAGGAGCTGCAGGGCAAGGCTACAATTGAAAATTGTTTTCGCCACACCGGTATTGTTTTCAACGGAGTAGACAAGCTTAGCAAGAAAGAAACTAGCTACTCGGGGGATGTAGAGGTAGAAGATATTATTTTCCGCGCTGCAGACCTGCATCTCTAAGCTCTATAAAGCAATTGCAAATCCCACGATGTGGTCGGACCATGGTACAGGAAGTGGTAGAATTTGCTGTATCTGTATTTTTGTCGTGTACATGTAGGCATTGCATTTGGTGGATGTACTACACCATTTCCAGTCCAAACTGGGACAGTCTCCAGAGCAAACTGGGACGGGCGAGAGCCGGGCCGCGTAATTTACTCAAGCGTAATAAATCGTGTAAATTATCCCACCAGCTCCAGACCATGTGAGATTTTGCTCCGGAGCTAGTGAGACTACCCATCATGTAGCATATGCCTCAGAGCGGTCAGCACAGGTTTTAAAATACAAGCAGAACGAGAGATGGAGAAGGAGGCGAGGCACTTGCCTCACGCGTAGCTCCACTCATTCGCGCAGCATTTCTTGGTGGTATTAGCAAGCCAACATATCAAGCTATCGAATAAGCCTACAATCATGCCCCGTAAATGGATGTGAAAGCAGATATCGAGACATTCATCGAGCCATGGGGTGCTGCCACCGCATCTGTCACTCCTCAAGTTCATATGCGATTTGATAAAAAAGTCCCACTTGCTCTGGAGCCAATCTCGAGCTCCCCAATTTAAGCCGAAATTCAACCTACCCAAAATTATATTTGAGGATAGAGCCGTGCGACGTATCTCGCTGGTCTGGAGGCTGTCCCAGTTTGGACTGGAAATGGTGTATAGCATGCAACATCGTTATTGTTGTGTGCATGATCAGATCTGTATTTTTCTCGTGCGAAATGTTGTGGTGCTTTGCTTCTGCCTCGTTGTATGCAAATCTATCTCGGGACCATCAAGGTTGCACGCCACCGGTCACGCATTAAGAAGCACACCAACTAGAACTTACTCACTACCGAGAGCTTGGGGAGGAAAGTTTTACAAGTTACATTCAGCTTTACCGCTGCCGGGCTGAATCCGAGACGCAAATCTTTCTTGTTTTGTTGGTGTTTTTGCTCCTGCGGTTTTGTCCTCCAGAACGATAAGGAGAGTGATCAAATTAAGGTAAGATGCCGGTACGTTTTGCAGGAACCACCATGATACAAGAAATCAAATGAAGTCTGAGTTATCGTAACACATGGGCCACGCGTGAAGCTCATTTGCCCCCCCCCCCCCCCCCCCCCCCCGCCATGCCACAAGATCCAAGCCAACGCCCAGTATCTGGATTACTTCCTTGACTGAAAGGCGCAATTTTCTTCGATATATCATTCAAAAGATACCTTGGCTTCAGCTGAGTAAGAGAGCGCAGTGTGCAACGACATGAATGTAAGGCAGGAAGTGAAATCGGCTTTTGCATTTCTCTATTGGTAATTGTAGAATAATTCTGCTACCGGTCCGAATCACTTTTCCGAGTCCCTGTTCATTAGCTGCGCGTATTTGATCCCACCAACTGTTGCACAAGTCACCACACCAAGGCCCAGCAGAGCCCAGAGCGCCTTCTCTAGCTTGGACGTTTTTCCGTGTTCCACCGCATGCATCAGGTTTCCGACTGCAGCGTTCGAAGGCTTCTGGTTCAACAAGAAGGCTCCAGCGCTAACCGATCTCTCCTCCTCCTCCTCAGCATCGCTCTGTTTGCGCTTCCCTCTCAGTCGGTGAACCTTGCCACCAGAGTGGCTAGGCTTGGTAGCGCCATCCTGAAGTTCAGCGGGCCGTTCGGCGCTGGCGAAGTCCACACAGCTCAAGACGAAAGTACGACCAGGGCCAGGTAGAAGACGAAACGCATCGTTTGGCCGGTCCACAGCAAATTCCGCTATGCGTGAACTGGCAAGCCAGCTTTTGTTTTGATTTCAAGCTGACGTACGCAAGCGATTACAGTACGGGTTAATTAATGTACCTTTGTCATCACATAATGCTTGTTATGACATACAGGCTAATATTAGCCAATCAATGGCATTTTCACCTGTGAGCTCTATTGCCTTTAGCTGGCAAGCTCCGCAGCAAGTTTAGCGAGGACCTGTCCTTGCCAAGGGGTGTCAATACGGTATCTACACCCACCGTCTGGGCTTTTCGCTTGTCTGCTCTGCTTGGCTCTGCGTACAGCAGCTCGATGCTGGCGCGACCGCGCTTCCAGCTCTGTGCGAGCGTTTGCCGACTTTGGTTGGGTAACGTAGGGTAGAAATCGTTGATGGGATATTGCCATGCTTGGTCAAGTACTTTGAGCTTCTCGGCAACCGGGGACGACGTCACCGAGTGCCTTAATGCCTTCCTCTCCTTTGCGTCAGGCAAGCGAGGCCACCCGCGTCAGTCCGCAACTGAGCGTAATTGGTAGGCGAGGAGTGCCTGTATGCCATAACAAGTGCTAGGGTGTCAAAATGTACAACGCTGGTCAAACAGGCGTCTTAGCTTATTGTCTATTTGGCGTTGATAAGGCGGTAGGCCAAGATCTGCGACTGACGACTTCGACGAAGCGTTTTGTTGCTAGACTAGAGGATTGGGCTGGTAGTGCGCCTGAATATGCAATTTCGTCGAAGCAAACCAAAATTGTTCGGTTAAATGAACAGAAACTTGCCAACATTTGATACGCATCTGCTGCTCCTCCGTGATCTCCTCGCCGAACTCGAGCGCCACGTGCAGGTGCGCCATACGGCCCTCCGTCTTCTCCACGAGACTGGAAGCCGACACCTGGCGGTTGGCCGCGTCCATGAGCGTTGAGCTGCGCAAGTACGATCAATAGTAAAAATGCATGACGGTTTACAGATTCATGCTATTTCTACGCGTATTCTCAATATATTTTCGCATTGAATGATGTAGACTAGATATTGATCGACCATCGGCACCCAACTTTGCCACATAATTAATTTCTCCGAGTAATTCTAAGAAAAATTGTATGTAAATTTCCGCATTGAATGATGTATACTAGATATTGATCGACCAACAGCACAACCATTCAGTCACAAAATTAATTTCTCCGAGTAATCCTAAGAAAAGTTGTATGAAAACGCGGTGAAAATGATGAGTGATCTGGACTACAGAGCGCTCCTACGACCACCACCTACAAGCGGTGTCCCGGTCCTCAGTTCAGCTTTTTCGGTCGCTGCAGCAGCCAACCCCCCCCCCCGTGCTCACGGTAAAAAACTCCGCTGCTGTGGTGCCGAACTAGCTGGACTCACCTCGCCGCAGAACCACCGAACGGACCGACACTCAGACAACCCCCCCCTCCCCTCCTGCGACCACCGGTATGTCGCCGCGCTACCTACCGTGCCTCGCTTCATCATCATCTCGCCTTTGCGCATGCTATCTTAGCCGCATATTGTTGAATGTGTATTAGACTTTAGCATTATTCTATCTTGGTCGCAGCGCGCCAAACATCCTCCGCGCTTTTGTAGATAGATCAAATATTGCTGCACAAACTACCTGCATAGCAACTAGAAAACCGGGTTGCCCGCTATCGGCAAATACCCTCTCCTCCTTCATTCAAACATTTCAGAGCTGGCACCTTCGTACTTAACGTTTACTCTTAAGCTCTGGAAACGAATATCCTACTGAACTAATTTGCCACTCCACCGAAAAAGCCTCTTCTTTTACGTGAGTTTCAAGAAACCATGCGATTTCTGAGATTATTAAATGACTTTACTTGATTTCAGTATACTTTTACTTCATGTGCGCCACATATCAGGGGCATCGAATTAATCCTGGTTGGGCTGTCCATACTTCGTAACCGAAGCACTACCAGGATAAATAGATGCACATGCTTGCCTTGCTTCAGCTTGTATGTGCGGTTAGGGTAAATAGGTGTAGGTGGGATGTATGTGATGACCAGGGGTTGCCAGTAATTTGCTTTGAACTACTATTCCACTGATACCACTATTAAAATGATGCTATAAATACTACAGTAGCTATTGTTTTGGGACGAGGAGCCAACTAATACTACTGCAGTAATTAGTAACTCAGATCGGCCATATTTACTAATGCTGACTACTGCCTACTAGAAGAAATTTAGAGGCG
This sequence comes from Phytophthora sojae, assembly GCF_000149755.1. NCBI lineage: Eukaryota > Oomycota > Peronosporomycetes > Peronosporales > Peronosporaceae > Phytophthora > Phytophthora sojae. The sequence goes on from NW_009258117.1 coordinate 8,244,996, forward strand.
TTCTTTCCGCTTCCAGGGATGTTTGACCGCATGACCACTCTCGTCGATTTAGTGCAGAGAGAAATATTTTGACGTCCGGGGCCACTGTTGTACACAAAATTGTAACACGAGCAAAACATTTGGCGGCCAGACCGGCTTTGCTCGTGTCGGTCCCGCCTACAGCTAGCCTCGATCCGCTGAATGGCTCAAGAACGCTATCTACCTGGTTAAGGGCATGTTGGCGGCGCGTACTCAATCGCCTCAAATGAATGATCCCCGTCTTACACGGTTTGTACGGGGAGCGGTAAGTGCAAAATATGAATCGATTAAACGGATCTAAAGTGGCTTCAGGTGTTGGTTGTTACTTAGAACTGGAGCATCCCGTTATACAGCTGTACGAGGACACGATCCGATCGTCGGCTCTAATAACGGGGACCAACAATCTTGAGCAGTGGTTTGCAACTGGCAATTTGGCAGCGGTTCGACCGACCCCACGATCCCCGCGTCAGCTCTGACAACAAGATTGAACTGATGCTCGTAAAAGGAAAAATTTTGCACGAAGAATCCGACTGTGTGAAGCGTTCAGCGACAGAGGTATAGGCTTTTTGAAGGTCGACCATCGAAATTACTATGAAGTAATAGATAATAATGTATTAATAGTAATGTAGTAGTCGAGATCTCGGGCTCGATGATACTAGTACTTTAGTATCCTGTTATCTTCCACTAGTATATTACTATGGTAATTCAGAAGATAATCGTGTTACTGTCAATCCCTGGTGATGGCAAAGGGATGCCGGCACCGTCACTGTGGTATCACGTGCACCGTACACACGTTGCAGTAAGAAAGTAACACTATGTGTACTTCCCTAAAAGCACCCGATTGAAACGATAAAGGTACACCTTCTCAGAAGCAAAGCTGATTTTAAGTTTTTTATGATTGCCATGTACGCTTAGAGGTTCGCGACTGTACCAGGATGGGTGTGTGAATTTAGGAAATAGCACCCGTTGGAACCTGCCCCCCCCCCCCCCCTCCGCCCATGTTCTATCCTAGCACGCACACTGTAGCAGGAAGAATTGATACCCCGCGATACACATAACCTTTCGCACTAGAGAAATGCATCTCTCTTCAACGCGTAAATTTGAGCGGCTTCATATTTACGATAACCAAGCTCAGATGGAATACGTACGATATAATGACGGCACATACATATACTGCGTGCCTCCCCCACCATTCGTCCACCGTACGTGACTATACGTGTACATGTATGTAAGTGTAAGACTTGCCTCAACCAGTTTGTTGAGCACCCTTTTCTTACTTAAAAAGCGTGTTAGCGGGCGAGGATTATTGACAGACATAGTAGTCACCTAGCCAACCGCAAACACGGTGCCTGGCCGACTGTATCCGCGACGCATGGCTGTTATTCTAGTTGTTGTTGTGATCTAGGTTCCCAAGAATGAGAAATAGAGTAACCAAGTACAGGGTAAGATGCAACTACGCTATGTTGGAACCTGGAGGGGGACAAGTCTCAAACGGCGTCTGAGCTGCCGAAATAATATCAGTCTTCAATTTTACCCTTCAGCTGCTGGAGTTGCTGAAGCTTTGTAGAGGAAGCTCACCCCTCCCCCGTTCGACTCCGGCGATGGATCCATTATACCCTCCGAGAACTCTTGACCGTTGAGCGATAGCGCGACATGAACTCGTTCGTCCGCGCTAACAGGTAGCTCTGGCAGTACAAACTCGGCTGTTCGAGCGGCTTCGTCGATTTCGACAGGCAAAACCTTGGACAGCACAATTTCACAGTTAGAAGATGAAGACAGATACAAGCGATACAGCAACCATAGGCAACATACCAGTGACACTTTCGAGTCTGCGGTTTCCAGCCTCACGCACGCTGCGGGTGTCGAGACCACCTTGTCAACTGCCAGCACCATTGTGGCGCCAGCTTCCGCCTCCTGCGGAGAAATTCCACTCAGTTCCGGGACAGCGCAGTACACGAAACTCAATCCGGCGTCGGTGAAGTGCTCGCCGTCCAGCGACACGAATACCGTGACCTCTTCGCGTGTTCCCAGCACCATTCCCACCGCCATGGCCGCAGCTGTGGCCGAATCATCGGGGAACGGCAGCGGCGGCGTTCTGAAGACGACACGGCGATTCGTGGAGCTCGCTTCGCCCGAAGCTTCTTCAGGTCGCAAGCAGACTGCGGGCACTACCAAGCAGCTCTCTCTCCACTGTAACTTGACTGCGGCGTCTTGTGTGTCGAAGTGGAAGAAATCGCCAGCAACCGACACCTGAGTGCCGCCCGGGACCATTCCGACGCTAGGAAAAAGGCTCAATAAGCGTCCAGGCGCCAGCATCCCAAATATCTGCGCTGCCGTGGAGAAGCTTCTTCCCCCGAGTAGCAGCTGAGCAGGGACGAAGGTCCTCCCGGCGTTCATGGACACGCGAAGTTTGGACACAAAGCCCGTCTTGGAGAGCGCCCTCCACCATTCGGCTGATAGCCCCTGGAGCTTCGGGTTAGTCGGTGCAGTGCATTTCCACTCGGACAGCGGAGGGATGGAGCACACGATGAGGTTTCCTTCGACACTGTCGATGGGGAGAACAGCCGAGGCGCTTGGCATCTTCTGGGGGTCGAAGTCGCTGTTGGAGGGGGAGTAGACGATGCTCACGTGGATCTGCATGACCTCGGGAGGGAGGAGATGCTGCAGCACGATCTTGATCGTCTGTGGCAGGTCGTTAGTGAGGAACGAGTTGGGGACAACGCGGACAAGTTGCGCGTCGTGGGCCCAGATAACGTGGGGCAACGCAGGTCGAGGCTCGTCTAATTTACGGGAATAGCTGAAGGGGTGAGATAGTTCCTCCTGTTCGACTTTGTCTGCATTTTCATCCTTCTGCTTCACAAGCGTCGGGTCAACGCACACTGGCGCAAATATGAGCCCTCCATCGTACGAGATCTCGAGTACGTAGGGTGCGATGCCCTCTCCGTTGTCCGGTATAATAGGCGCCTTCAACCGCAGCAATCGACCGGTGATATCGGACGGATCGTACTCGGTCTCCTCCGCTTCATTCACGCTCTCTGGACGCTCGTCAAAGGCTCCGACCACTGCGGGGGCAAGCTCAGAGCTGCTCTTGGGGACAAAGTGACCGCTGTTTGCATTGATTCGACAGCGCACGAAGCGCACAATGGGGCGCCGAGAGATCTCCGGGAGGCTGCCGCACAAGGACATCGTGATCTCTTCCTCTCCTGAGAATCGGGTATCAAAGACGGACACTGCGGCCACCTGAGGACGCTTAAACACCGTGAAGACCCGCTCATTCGACGTAAAGTGCTTGCCGTTCATGGAAACCTCGACGGCGTATCCTCCAGGCAATCGGAACTTCGGCACCTGGCACAGAACCTCCCCCGTGGCCTCATTGAACGTGCCGAGCATGCCACGCATGAGTCGGCCGTCGTTCAGCGGCACAAACCGCACTGTCATGTTGTCGCTGGGCCAGAACCCGCTGCCGCGTATCCGCAGCTCGTAGCCGCCGACGTGTTCCCCGCAGACAGGGGCGATCTCCGAGATGCACGTCGGAGCGAACGCAAAGAGGTTGCGATCTCCACAGACCACCGACCCAATGACGGTGTGCTGCAGATACTCCACACGTCGTGGGACAAACTCGCAGTCGTATTTGCGTGACTTGCCCCCATGCCCCAGCTTCCCGTAGCTGCCGTTCCCCCACGTGAACAGTTGATTGGCTACAGTTAGAGCTGCGGAGTAGTTGCCGCCTGCGAAAACCTTCGCCCACTTGACGGTTCTATCGCATTTTACAGCGCTTGGGAGAGCGTTCCCCCCTTTGACTTCAGCTTCCCCCCTTCCAGTCTTCCCACCGTGTCCAAGCTGGCCGAAAGTGTTCAACCCCCACGAGAACATTTCACCCGCGGTTGTCACTGCGAGAACGTGGTCGTATCCACAGGCGATTCCGACGAACGGTTCACCATTTGAGCCCTTGTCCAGGATCAAATTGAGGGTGCTGACCCCAGGGGCATTCGGACTCCTGTTGGCATTACTGGCAGGTCGAAGCGAGCTGCCTCCAAGGAGATACACGCTCCCGTCGGCGAGCAACACTGCAGTGAAGGTGTTACCACAACAGGCAGATACAACGCGAGGCTTGCCCAGGAAGAAGCCGACGTACTTGGGCCACGCGCAGATGCCGTTGAAGACCGCGTTCACCTCCTTGGGCAGCGTCTTGAACACCTGGCCGAGTTGCCCCTCGAAGTTCCTTCCCCACGTGTAAATGTCCCCGCCGTCCGTGACTGCGGCCGAGTGGTGTTTGCCGCAAGAAACCTGCGAGAAGAAGAGCTCGGGCGCCGTCACCACTCGATGCGGAGTGCCAGTAGCTGTAGCCGTCACCGTCGTCAGCGGCCGAGCCAGAGCTTGAGCTGACTTGGCCGAAGCTAACTCGCGCTTGTCTGGGCCATCGACCTCCGGCCCGGGAGTCTTCACTCGGTAGTAGTTCTGCGCCATCGTCGTCCCATGCTTGTGGCCGAGCTCGCTACTGGGCAGCGCAGCTCCAGGGCGGCCCCAGGAGAACAGTTGGCCGTCCAGCGAGAGCGCGACGCGGTGGTTCTTGCCCACTGCAACGCTGTGGACTTTGACGTCCTGCAGCCCTTCCGCCACCAGTTGACTCTCCAGCGCCGCAGCTTCGTCGCCCCCTCCTCCTCCGTCAACTGCTGGCCAGTCGAGCTCCCACGCGTCCACAAGAGCCACGAAGCGGTCGTAGGCGCCGCAGACGCCGCGCACTTTGCGTCCGAGAAGACCCTCAGCGATCTTGATCTCGCCGTCAGTCTGCTCCCCGCACACGTACAAGATCCCGAGGCTGCCTTCCATCGCCCGAGGTGTAGCGACCACAAGTCGTTAGTTACATCCCTTCGCCACGAGAATAAACCGTAGATAACGGCTGCAATTCACCATGTTCAGCTCGCAATACTGCAATAGATGGATCGTAAAGGAACTCTGCCACACCACTAGCTAGACGAGCAGCGCCGATCCAGGAGAGCACGCACTGCAGCATGGTCTACAAGTGCAACTTGATGTAGCCATGTGTCCAAGATGGCTACACCCATCACCTTTCAGCCAATCAGAATCACTATACGGACCACACTAGTAGCCAGTCCACCCTTCAGTAATCACTCCATCACGGTCTCCAATGCTGCTGACCGTGTTGCTGCATTCCTTGCTGCTGGCATGGGCGACTCGTCCGTCATGGGCGCGGCCCGCAGCGTGTGAGATCGACGGCGTGCGCATCGACCACGGGGGCGCGAGGTACCTGCTCGGCCGCGCGCACCGGCCCGGCAGCATCTACGCGCGCTGTCTGTACGGGGCCGCGACGTGCTTCGAGGACCGCGGGCTGGTGGACGCCCCGCAGTGGATCAACAGCCGCGAGGTGGACTGCTTCGAGGCCTCGGAGCGCCGCCGCCTGGGTGTCGCCATCATCCTGGAGGAGGACATCTGGCCCGACCACATCGTGTGGTACCGCATCAACGGCTCCTTCTCGGCCTACGAACTCGAGGTCATCAACACGGCCGTGGAGCTCTACAGCAAGGCGGACGTGAACGTGACGCTGCAGGAGTGCGAGCCCGTGTCCAAGTGCAACGGCAAGTACGTGAGCATCGAGCAGAACGAGGACGCGTGCTACGGCATGGTGGGCTACGTGAACGACGGCAAGCCGCAGATCATGAACTTGGGCGAGAGCTGCTTCGCCGGCGGCCCGGGCAACGTCGTCCACGAGATCGGCCACGCCATGGGGCTCTACCACGAGCACACGCACCCGGACAGAGAGGTGATCGTGCTCACGGACCAGAACCTGCCCGTGTCGGCCGAGAACTACGCCAAGACCAGCACTCGCGAGGCCACTCTCAAGCCGTACGACCCCAAGTCCATCATGCACTACGGCCGCACTGCGGGCCTCTGCTTCCCCAAGGCGCAGTACCCGCTCAAGTCCTTCTGCGACGTGGAGACGGTCAAGAACTGCGTCCAGCCAGTGGAGCAGCACTGCAACTCCAGTCGGGACTCGGAGATCGGCACCCGCGCAGTGCTCAGCGCCGGCGATATCTACACGCTCCGCATGCTCTATGGCTCGAAGGACAACGCTACGGTGCGCGATGTGAAGATCCCGACTGTGGTCTCGTCCACTGCTGGGAGTGTGGGCGCTCCGGACTCGATCTCGGACATGGTCAAGCACACGCGGAAGCCGAAAGCTAGCGCTGCGGCCACGGAGTCGAGATCTGCGGCCAAGCAAGAGACCAACTCGAAGTCGAGCTTGCAGTCGGTTGATCCGAACTATAAGCCGGGTGGGGTCCACGCCGAAAGCAGCGGGTCAGTGGCGGAGATGCTCGAGTGGTGGGAAAATCTGGAGAATACGATCGAGATCCAAAAGAAGAGAGCGTCCACGTCCTCAAAGCGAGCGCTAGCCGAAGAGTACACGCAGACATAGAGCTGGCTGCCGTGTGCCAATTGTTCATAGTCCCTTGTTCCGCAGATAATAATGTAGATGTTGGTGATCCATACCTTGGCGCACGGGATTGCTGCGACGCAAATGAAGCCCATTCCGTGTCGGGACAAAATCAAAGGCTCTGTTACGTGTGAGCCCGTGCAGGACTCGTCGCAAGTCGAGGAACCAAGCGTCTACGTACGTCGCACCAAAATTGTCTTGTGTTGGCTCGTGCCAATTGTTCGAGTCTTGGCCCCGCTCTTGAGTTGTCTCAGCACTTGGTTGGCGTGTTGTCAACGAATTGGTGGTGGAAACGGCTCCGCATTGGCGAGTCCGACGCGATAACTGAATGAACGAATGCGTGCTTTGTCCATGAGCCAGCGCTGACTTGCGAACTCACGTGGGCGACAACAATCTTTCTTTCCGACGCAATCGCCGCATCTCGGTAGAACAAAGCAAACCGGTTTGAAGTGTGAGTCAACGCGTGCCACTGGCCAAGCTCTTCAGATTCCTTGTGGAGGCTCGAATCGGAAGTCTCACCTACCGGTACTGTAGGCTACCGCTTCAACCAGGATCTCTTTCAACAGAGGTCTTCTATTCAAGGCAACCGGATGCTAATCAAAAGCCCATATGACAAAGACTGAGTATGCACGCACTATTCAGAGCAAAGTGCTGAACTTCAGGTAGTCGGTTCACTGCCGATTTGAAACGACAGCATGCAACGCTCAGCGCTCATCCTCGCACTGCAGACGACACCCCGCAGTTCTGTTCAGTATTTACAGCATTTTACCAGCCCCTCTTAAGCACCAACGGCACTCTCCAGTGCTTTTTTGCTTCGCCATTTTCACGCGGCTACGGAATATTTCGAGCGTCCCAGCCCTGTGCAACCGAGCGCGTGTTTGGCCCAAACGTGCGGAGCGGAGCCCGAAGATGCGCCGTGTTCGGGGGAACCGGCCGCGCAGAGACCCGCGTTTTCGTGTGTTAAAAGAGGAGTGCGTCGATCCTCTGTCCTCGAGAGCCGCCGAACCGTCAGCGCGACCGAGATTCGAGCGCCCGCAATGCATGACTCGAGCGGCGTGGCTGCGGTCCACATCCGTGTTGGCCGATCCCACATGGGGACACACTTCCAGATCAATCGCTCTCTCTATCTCGCTGCTTGCCGCTCGATGGCTGAGAGGGAGCCTCCACATCAGCTCATTCCCCAACTTGCGCCGACTCGGATACACAGCACTGTCCTCAGCCCGTTCCCCACAATGGTCCGCGTCTTCGCCGCTGCCGCTGCGCTTTCGGCTGCTCTGTTGGCCTCCGTCACAAAGGCCGACAACTTCTTCATCGCGGCCGAGGCGCCCGACTACAACAACGGGGTGGTGGGCAACCTGCTGGCCAACGTGAGTTCCGTGCGCGCCGAGGGCGAGGCCTACGCCGTCTTCGACTGGGACAACACGTGCATGTTCGGCGACATCTCGTACACATCCGTCTTCTACCAGGTGGACAACCTCCACTTCCGCTTCGCCCCCGAGAACTTCGAGTCCATCTTCTCGCTGGGCTACAACGCCAGCAGCAGCGACGTCTGCCTCACCAACGGCACCAACTCGGTGATCGGCCAGGACGTGAACGGCGCCGATGTGACGCTGGCCACGGCGCTGAAGGAGACGGCCAAGGACTACAAGGTGCTCTACGACGCGTACATCGCCCCCACGTTCAACCTGACCACCAACGGCACGGCCACACAGCAGCAGCAGCAGTCGAACGTCACTCTGGACGCCATCAAGGAGACCACCGAGTACCTCAACTTCCGTGCCAAGATCAGCTTCCTGCTCTTCGGCCTCGAGGCCATGGACGGCGGCGACACGCACACGGAGTGCTCGCAGAAGATCGCCATGACGGTCTTCCCCCACCTGCTCGTGGGCATGACGGAGACCGAGATCAAGGCGCTCATCCGCTCGAGCATCCGCTGGAACCTGGGCCAAGCTCTCGAGGCCCCCACGTACACGTCGACGGGCGACCTGCAGGTCGAGGGCTCGTACACCAAGGGCCTGCGCTTCTTCAACGGCCAGGAGTCGACTATGCGCGCTCTGCGTGCGGCGGGCGTAGACGTCTACATCATCAGCGCGTCTCCGGAGCTATACGCGGCCGAGGCCGGAGGCCTCTTCGGACTGGGCAACATGGTGCCCAAGGACAACGTGTACGGCGTCCGCTTCAAGACGGACGAGGCCGGACTCTTCACCGCTGAGCTGCAGGAGGACTACCCCATCACGTGGGGCCCGGGTAAGGCCAAGGTCGTCACCAGCATCCTCGAGCCCATCCACAAGGGGGCGCCCCCCATTTACTCGTCCGGAGACTCGGAGGGCGACTGCGAGATGATGAGCACCGTGCGCGACGGCGTCGTCGACACCAACAACCGCCTCAAGGGCAACTCGAGCTGCATCAACGACTTCTACGTCAAGGCATGCGAGTTCTTCGGCTCCACGGAGCCCAGCACGAACAATGCCTACCTCCTGCAGGGCCAGGACCAGGTCATTGGCACGTGGATCACGTCGGGCTTCAGCACGGAGGACGGCGTCACGTACGAGTCGGCCGTCTCGTCCTACAACGGCTGCTCGCAGTACCAGTTCCTCGACCTGTAGGCGGGTCTCGAACTAAACTAAACGTTTCTCATAGAATTCCAGCGCTTGTTTGTACCGTGCATTATGTCGGTGGACTCTGTTTCATTACATGTGTGAATCCTCGCCAAAACCGAGTTGGTGCCAACAACGTGTTAGGCCACTCGATTTACGCCACTGCTTCCCGTTCTAAGCTTCTGGTACAGCTTCTTCAACTTGGCTCGACTTCAGCATCTCGCCGAAGGCTTTCGCGCTGGTGTCTGACAGTAGTACTATGTACTAGTATCCGTTCTGCCAGAGTTGTGGGGCATCATAGTTGGGGGACAGTACTTTTATATAGGATTTTGTATGGGGGATCAAATACGGCATCATCGATATCTTCGTAAATCTCGCAGAACTAGCCAAGGCAGTACGGGTACAACCTAAACTAAAGTAGAAATATCGCTTGGGCAAGTCGCACGAAGCGATGGAGCTCTTAACCGCTAGTTGTGGCATCCTTTGTGTAGCAGGCGATCCTCCATACATTTTGCCGGTCCTCCAGCGGTTATAATCAAGCATACGGGCTGCTGGTAGCCCACTGGGTAAAGGTCCCAGGAAGTACGCTCTTGGCCGGAGTTCAAATCCCACCAAGGACATAAAAGGAAGAAGAATAAATTGATACACTCTCCAATCCAATACTTATCGTAAGTATCTCATCACAATCATTCAACAATCATTACCTCTGACACCCAATTCACCAAGAAAGATCAACAATTCAGTTTCCCAAGAGCGTATAACCAGCAATAGCCAGTTAATCAAATCATCAGTTTTATAATCAAGCATATGGTTATATAATACTAAATCCAAGTTTATTTGGGGGCTTCCACATGCAGCAACCTAATGCAATTTTTGGTTCTAGGCCACACAAATAAACCAAATGACCAGCTTCAGTGAATAGATCGCTGCAAGATTATACGAATCCGTGCTTATTACGTCTCCTAACGAGCTCTGTCGCGAAGGAGAGGTGCAAATGTGTTCATATCCCAACACTTTTTGTCCTTGGATCTAGGACCAAAACTCACTTAAGTACGCCGTATTTAGCAGGGTTTTGTCCTAGAACCAGCAAAAAGGACCAAAAGTGACTTGGGGGTTGTATGGAAGGAAATAAGATCCAGGTAAGTACGAGGGTGTCATGTATAACAAATGCAACAACTGTTCGAGTGGTGTAACGGCTGAGGCCCTATACTGAACTCAAGTCATTTTAAGGAACTTGTCCTAGAATCCAGGACAAAAATGAAATGTAATATGTTATTAATGACACCTTTCAACTATAGCTTTTTCCGTTATGGACAATGGTGGACACTACTCATAACAAAGGATTAAAAGAGGGAATCAAAGGTTTTCTCTCCGTACCAATAAGATGGCTTATCTCTCAAAAACAACGCCAGCGTAAGCTTCTAACTTTTGGTCCTTGTTTTTGTCCTTGATTTGGCGGGTGTTGGGGATATAGAGCTTGGCTCAAGATTAGCGAACATATGCATTTTACATACAAACATGCAGTGTAAGTGTAGTGCACCACTAGAGGCAGCAGTGTCCCACAATCGTGTTCGTGAAATTAGCGCTTTTTCAGATGCTGCATTCTACTGTTTTCATGTGAAGAACAAGCAAAAGAACAGTACCGACAAACTACATTTTCCTTCTACTTTCTAAAGATGTCGTTTGTGCACCGCAAATCGTTCAGCAAAGTTACTATTGGTGTCCCTCTCCAACTGTCCCGTAACTCTGGCAGAACGGATAGTATTTATTGTGGTTTTCAACTATTTTGCCGCCCGATTTGACGTGTTATCTCGGAGTCCGAAATATATCAAACTAGCCGAGCGCCGCCGCTACGCGGCGGTGAATTTTGTGTTAGTTGGCGCTTCGCTCGTAATGCTCGCTGCGCTATAAGAGCAGGCTCCCTACGCTTCGCTAGGGCAGTAGTGGACCCGTTCCTCTCGCCTCATCGGCTCGCTGCACTACTCTCAATGTCAGGTTAGTATTACAGTGACACCTCCCTAAATGAGCCCCTCTAACTGACCATGTGTTCCCTATCTGGTAAGGATTCCTCGACTGCAAACGGGATTATATGGATTTCACTATAGGTGTTCTATAACTGATCAAAACCTCTTTATTCTCTAAATGGTCGCCATTATTGGCGCCTCAACCCTTCAAATGGACGCCGTAGTAATAGGTCCAAACTCATATATTTTTCTCAATCATTTGCCTGCCTCCTCCCACGTATGCCATTGCTACCACTACTCCCGCCACAAGAAATCGAGCGAAGAGAGAAATTGTATTTGGGATGCTAAGTTGGAACAAAGAGTTTGCAGTAACTGCAAGCTTGTGATAAATAAGCTAGCCACAGTATTTTACAATCAGCGCAGCGTACATATATATATTACGAAAAACTAAAATATAATGATGTCGAGACAACTAGGGGCAATGCAGTAGGTACCGAGCAAAAGTTAAAACTGCAGGCATGGTGGCAGGATATCGGGACAACAAATATTCATATAACCTCACTGTATTGAAACTCACGTACAACCTGAGGGGATGCGATTCTGCTAATACCAATGAGAAGAAGGAGTAGGAACAGACAATACCGCGCCTACCGGTATTGGTTGAGTTCTGTTTGTGTGAAGACGAAACAAAACAAGAGTACGAAAATGCTGGAGGGGTACCAGGTAAAGAAAGCCCTTGTGCACCTAACATATGAAAATGTAGCCATTAGAAGTGTAGCCATTTCTTTATCTGATCAATTCTTTAACTGAAACAGCGTATTAGACCGAGCGAACTGGGAGCCATTTATAGAGGTGTGACTGTACAGAGGCCGGGGCGGGTTCTGCGGCCCCGCAATATCGTATGGTGGGGTGCCTTCGCTGCGCTCGGCAGCAAATCGGAATTAGTAGGATTCGTACTTAGTGAATAAGCGTGACGATTTTGATACCGACCGACGGACAACGTGACAGAGGCTACGTACACAGTCTGATGTGGCTAATATTATTACAAAGCTTAGAATATGTGGTGCAGGACGGATGACACCCAGCGGGGGAGGGGGGGTACTTAGGTTTATGGGAGATTCGGGGGCCGACAGGGGGGCGCATGGGAGATGGTGGGATTTGTCTCGCGACCACTTTGACCACATTTGACCACTTTGACCACATTTGACCACAATGTTGTCTCGATGGTATGTCTCGATGCTGGTGGAAAAACAGATGTGCTATGAAAGGTAGATTTTATTGCTATACGCTAAAGAACTCTGTTATCGTACGAGTAGTATTCTTCTTCGCTAGCAAACACGCAGGATTTTGAGACCCTTCACCGCACTTTAAGTGCTTCTGACGGCAGCTCGAACACGAAGTCGCCTTGCTAGCTGGAGCGAGAGGTGGAGCAATGCTGTCAGATATCTCGTTGCCGCTTCTCGCTGGCTCGGGACCATTTTTTTCTGCTGTTCGACGTCGTTTAAGGCGGCAGCGCAGTTGATTATCCGTGAGGTTCGCGTCAGGGTAATATTTCTTCAGCTCCTGCTGCAGCAATATATATTTTCCACGAGTATACACCAGCGAATCAGACAGTTTACGCAACTCAGCCAAGTGCTCTGGTGCGATAGTAGATGGCCGAGGCCGTTTTGCTGGAACACTTGATTGTCCTGCATCTTCACCAATCCCAACAGTGTCACGACGAATAACCAGCGGTTGTAGTCTTGCTGGAGGTGTGTCGTCTGCATTTCCACTAGTTGTAGTGGTCGCAGCATCGATGTCATCGTTCGATTTGTAAGCAGAGTACTTAATGGCTCGGCTCGTTTTTCTTCTTCATCAGGGGCTGGACAAGATAATGGAGCGTCTGTGGGGTTCGTGACCATCGCTAGTTTCCTCTTCTTACGGTTTTGGGCCGCCTTCAGCGCTTCCCAGCGCTTCTCCCGCACCGATTCATCAAGTTGACCAATTCCAGCGCAGACACAACTTGCAAAGTCGTAGATACGGTGGAATAATCGTTTACGAGCTGTGCCGGCCTTGAACTTTCGCAGAATCTTGAAGACATCGCGCATCAAATCAGCCTCGCAGTCTATCGGTGAACGCAAAGCCAGGGAAACAGATTCTTGAGGAGCAAAATGGAATATTTTTGCTTGTTTTCGAGCGGAGCTTGTACTTTCAGGATCAGCACCAAGTGATTTAATTTTTGAGACCATCGTAGCATAGCTCCGCTGTTGTAGCCGTATTTTAGGGTTCGTGTTGTTGCAAACAACAATATTGAACATCATCGTTGTTATCATTTCACACGTGCACCATTCACGCTTACTAGCAGCCTGCTCGCTGGGCAGCTGCCTGAGCAGCTCGTGTTCCTCCGTAGAGAAGCCCTGGTCGCCTTCACACTCGGTACTTGCCAGTCGAATAGAGTTTAAAAAAAACTCGTCACGCTTCAGCTTGGCCGATTGGAGGGTACCGGCACTTTTTAACAGCAGTTCCGCTACTGTTGAGCGGTGTTGCCGGGAGCGATTGAGATTCCCTTCGAGACATGTTGTGTTCACTCTTGCACTTTGAAATACCTGTGCCCAGGAGTCAAAGTCAAAGTCCCGCTCGGTCCCCGTTCTATACTGCGGGGGTACAAGCGGCGAAGAGAAAAGCTGCATCACATACTCCATCTGAGGCGAAGTAGGGACCATCGTTCCACAGAGTAATGCAGTATGGCCCGCCGAAATCAAATCAACGCCATTCATGGGCGGATTGCGCCCGAACTTAGCACCGATAGACAAATTATGCTTGACGATAAACCAATCTAAGATCCGCAAGCCAACATCAATCGATACATTTCCGGTAAGCAGTTTTTTTTAAGGAAGAGTGAAAGCCCTCAAGTTGGCTAGTAGATACCACGCAAACTCGATGACCGCCTTCCTCGTAAGTGTTTGAGCCCACGTACAGCTCGCCACGCTAAATCTGCTCCAAATTACTCTGACACGACCCTTTCCAATCTTTCAGGCTGAACGATACACTTGAGCGCAAAACACCGCTGACTACACTTTGAAATTGAAGCGCCATTTCAGCAGTAGGCGCAATTCACGATCCACATTGTAGATCGCACGGGAGAGTTCCTTTGAAATTCGTTTGCTGGTGACGGGTGCCTTTATTTTTTCAGTGATGCGAGTTATCACGTGAAAGTGGTCCTGTTTTGTGACCACCTCGCTACCAAACACTTCTGGTTTATGGGAGATTCGGGGGACTTGGTGCTGATCCTGAAAGTACAAGCTCCGCTCGAAAACAAGCAAAAATATTCCATTTTGCTCCTCAAGAATCTGTTTCCCTGGCTTTGCGTTCACCGATAGACTGCGAGGCTGATTTGATGCGCGATGTCTTCAAGATTCTGCGAAAGTTCAAGGCCGGCACAGCTCGTAAACGATTATTCCACCGTATCTACGACTTTGCAAGTTGTGTCTGCGCTGGAATTGGTCAACTTGATGAATCGGTGCGGGAGAAGCGCTGGGAAGCGCTGAAGGCGGCCCAAAACCGTAAGAAGAGGAAACTAGCGATGGTCACGAACCCCACAGACGCTCCATTATCTTGTCCAGCCCCTGATGAAGAAGAAAAACGAGCCGAGCCATTAAGTACTCTGCTTACAAATCGAACGATGACATCGATGCTGCGACCACTACAACTAGTGGAAATGCAGACGACACACCTCCAGCAAGACTACAACCGCTGGTTATTCGTCGTGACACTGTTGGGATTGGTGAAGATGCAGGACAATCAAGTGTTCCAGCAAAACGGCCTCGGCCATCTACTATCGCACCAGAGCACTTGGCTGAGTTGCGTAAACTGTCTGATTCGCTGGTGTATACTCGTGGAAAATATATATTGCTGCAGCAGGAGCTGAAGAAATATTACCCTGACGCGAACCTCACGGATAATCAACTGCGCTGCCGCCTTAAACGACGTCGAACAGCAGAAAAAAATGGTCCCGAGCCAGCGAGAAGCGGCAACGAGATATCTGACAGCATTGCTCCACCTCTCGCTCCAGCTAGCAAGGCGACTTCGTGTTCGAGCTGCCGCCAGAAGCACTTAAAGTGCGGTGAAGGGTCTCAAAATCCTGCGTGTTTGCTAGCGAAGAAGAATACTACTCGTACGATAACAGAGTTCTTTAGCGTATAGCAATAAAATCTACCTTTCATAGCACATCTGTTTTTCCACCAGCATCGAGACATACCATCGAGACAACATTGTGGTCGAATGTGGTCGCGAGACAAATCCGGGGGGCTTGACCGCTATTCTCGGGATTGTCCCGCGACCAATCGTCACCAAATGCCAGCATCGGCTGTCCTTCATAATGTCCCGTGGGTCCGGACTTGTCCTAAAGTGACACACCCTCTATTAATAGTTTAACTAAACGAACCCACACGGGGAGGTTCATGACATCTATCCGCATATCTGAAGTGGCGGACTCGTCAGCATGCCCCACAATACGAGAGGCGGCGCGCTACTAAGCCACAGAACGCGTGCGTACGCATGCAAGCTAAGGAGAAGACGCTTGTCGCGACGAGGAAGAAGGCGGGCCGAGGGTAGCAAGTCTTTGAAGGTGAGAAGCTCACTGTTGCATCGCTTTATTCTGCGGCATCATGACGTGTGTTACTGTACTATTATATGATGTAGGCGCATGGCCAAGATAACGATGGATAGCAAAACCTGGTTGGAAGTATCGCTACAGGGCGCCTCCAGCCTAACGACGGCGACTGTGAGTGCCGTCGCTAGCTGCGGCTAATGCTGAATCGCAAGCACTGTCCCGTGTTGTACCTCGACTCAGACGAGGACTTCAACGCGTACACCAAGCAGCTTCAGACGTGCGCGCTCGGCTCCTGACGCCCTGACGTCGAGGTTTGCTCGCTGCACTTAAGGTACTGTGATATTTACTACCGTAGTCTAATAGTTCTGAGCGGACTAATTGATCAGTTGTATTCATTTGTTCTGTGTTGTTGGTCATGTAGAGCCTTCCTCAGCTGACGTAAAATATGCACTGATTGATTTCCCACTCTGAGCTTTGTACTTACAGTACTTGTTGTTGCCTGATGGACCGCATCTTCGTCTCAACTCGTTGCAGCTCTTACACGCTGACTGTTTTGAGTGCTTCGCAGGGACGTCGCCCCTGTGCTGATCACTGCTGCGGGAGTCTTTTGGTGCGTTTGGCTGTGTCTGGATTGCCATCTTCTTGCGCGGAGAGGGTTCTTCGGAGTAATTGGGAGCAGCTGCATCGGACTGAGCTGCTGGTGACACCTTCTGCTTTTTGGACCGATTTTCAAGGCGACAGCGGAGAGCATTGATGGACAGTGCCGACCCAGGTTTGATACGCTGAAATTCCTCGAAGATCATCCTCCATTTTCGAGGTGTATTTTTTTCAAACGAATCCGCATAACTTCGCAGGTGCTCCAGCACGATACGACGGATTACACAAACTGGAACCTTGGCGCGTAATTAGCTCGTACATGAACTCCAGCTGAGGAGAGACAGGAAATTGCTCGCGACCCAAAACAGCAGCAAGGCACATCGTCAAGAAGTCAAACTCAAAAAATTCAGGATTTCTTCCGAACTTGGCCCCTACTTTCAAATTGTGCTAGACACCACAGCATTAGATACGCATATAGTAGAATATGATCTGCATGCAGTTACCTGCAAGAGGAAGATGTCGAGTATACGAAGGCCAGTTTCGTACGATACAATACGATCTAAGAGCTTGCAGAGTTTGGAATGAACTGCTTCGAGCTGACTAGTCGAAAGTACTCGTACCCTGCCGCCATTCTCGACGTATTCAGCCTCGCCAACAAATAAATCTCCTACTCGGATCTGGTTCAGGTTGCTAGCTATGCATCCTTGCCACTCAGGCTCTTTGACATTGAGGCTTGAAGCTGGAATCTTGCCCAGAGCGGTTGAAAACAGTGTAGCCATTTCTTCGGGCTCTCGTATTTTGTGGTCGGCCGTGTAAATAGCAGAGGACAGCTCAGTCGCTAGCCATCCCCGCATGACGTGATCCTTTACCTTCTCTGTGAACCTTTGGATGACGTGGAAAGGGTCTTGTTTGACTACCAATGCACCGTTGAAGACCTTGTCAATGAGGCTTCGTGTGCCGTTGGCGTGGTCGGTTATACAGAAGCGAGATTCAAGTGGTTTTGACGCTAATTGCGCGGCCACAGGTTTTAGAATTGCCGCAGTTTCAGCGTGATTTTTTGAGTACGTCAGGCCACGAGCAACAATTTGACCTATTTCATTTTGGGCAAGTAGTAGCATACGTACCTCGCTTGATTGATCTTTCTTACCTTGAGCACCAAATACTTTGAGTTTGCTGCAAAACTTTTGCGAATGATCTAGACGAATCACTCGCTTGATTTTGCACTGTGTCATGTGGGCTTCAAGCAAACGAGAGCATATTTCAGTCTGGGTCAGCCATATCTTTTGAAGAGCCTCATCATCAAGACATGCATTCGCTTCCATGTATTGCTCCAATGACACTAGCATAGGAGGCGAATAGTTCGCATTTTTTGCCTCCGCTTCTCCACCTCGACGCCGGCAACAGATAAGAGAGTATAATAGCGTCTCGGACGACAACGGGTGACGCTGCTGCTTGCCCCAGATATGCCTCTTGTCGTTAGCACGCTATCATAAACAAGGTGAAACAGCTCGCGTGATACACCCGTTTGATAGGTTAGAAGGTAAGGGAATGCTAGCGAGAGTTCTGGTGATGATGCTAGATACTCATCGTCGATAGTTGAAAATGTGCGTGTTGCATGAGGCCCTGTACAGCGATACCTTGCATAATACAAAACAGTCTTGTGATCGACGTCGTGTACGTACCGCTGCAAATACTCCTCCACTTTGGCTCACACAGACACCCCTCAACAACGCATTTTGGAACGTGGCTAGTGCAAAGGCACTCCGAGCGTAGGGTGGCCGTGCCATGAGGAGAAAAGTGAGTCCTTTTTCTTCTCGGGAAGCTGCAATTCAGGAGGGAACTTCCTCAGGGCGATGGCGTCCCGCACAGCAACGAGTGCTGCGGACGCCTTCTTGCCCATGTGAAAACAAATAACGACTGTTCCCAATAAAAAAGCGGCGGCCCGGGAATAGGGGTTAAACCACAAATCCCACCATCTCCCATGCGCCCCCCCCCCCCGCTTTGCTCCGGTGGGCTTTTTTAAAGTTCAAATGTTACAAATGGTATTCATTTCGATTGTGTACACGTAAAATTATTTATAGGTTTGAAGTACTATCAGTAGAGTGACGTGGCTGGTAATAGCTATTCCAACGTCAGTGTACTATGAGTAGATGCATGTTGCAGGGTAAAACATTCTCTAGTGTACGGTCCTGTGCTCCCGTCGCAACTATTTAACCCGAATTACAAAGTATCCGCGCAGTACATATCTCACAATCTGCGTTTACTGTGAGTTTAGTAGAAATAAACATGAGCAATATGCCATGTAGGGTAGATCGATCTGGTGTTGGTATCTTATGTGTGTTCACATAAGTGTATGTCTTACGTGTTGTTTATTCAGTTTATCATCCCACCGTAGCTCTCTGGTTTTAGTTCGTAGGCTATAACACCTAGCAACAATCAAAGTATGGGCTTCGCTCTTCCTGTACTTAGCATTACATTAAGTGCTTGCGATCTTATATAAATACCGAGTATACATCATCGTTTTAGTATTTCGTATGTTCCGCCAAAACGTAGCTGCGGGCTGCGCTAACTACTGCGTGGTCTACTTCAAAACTCATTGTTTTAGACGTGGTATTATTCTACTACGCGGCGAACATTACCATTTTAGTGTACCACCTGCATTACAGTAGGTAAGATATAGAGAGTTCGCACTCGTAACTATATAGTTATAAAGTCACGTTTGCCCTTTGTTAATTCGGTTTCCTGCGTGTATATCCGCCCCATAACACGGTTAGAAAAGGAATCCCAGCGTAAACTATATAAAAAAGGCTTCCACTCAGTGAATATTATCTACTACCTCACTAACGCATTCTCCTTACGCTACATATTGTACCTTAAAGATATACGAAATGCGTTTAAGCAAGTGTAGCTAAATATCCCCCCAGAGCGCCGCTGTAGCTATAATATATCCATCCCTAAAGTATTACAGTAAACGTGTGCTGCTCATGTTAGTAATAATCATAATTAAGCTCAAATAGAAGGCCACTTAAACAACAACAAATGTTAGTAATAATCTCGTGGACGCCTTCCGCTACGTTTACTCGCACTGCTATCACTTACAACGTTGATGCTATCGCTTACTACGTGCTCCTATAGCTTTCTACGTGCTGCTATCACGTTCATATCGCTTACTACGTGCTGCTATAACTAACTATGCGCGGCTATCGCTTACTATGACTTCACATTTAACCAAGTTCGCTGCATTGCTATTATACTAAGTAGTAGGGCAAGCCCAGCTATCGCTGCCACTATGCACTACTCCCAGTGCTATTAAATGTTTAAGCGCACTGCGCTATCGCTGCTACTACGCGGTGGGCCCATTTTAATTAATAGCAGGTATTCCGAAAAGTATAAAATTAGGCCAAGCGTCACAGCGGGGGTGACGTAAGCCCCGTTCCGCTCGCCTCGTCGGCTCGCCGCACTACTCGCACGGTTACATTAATAAATACAGAGGGCGGTGCGGGTCCTGCGGCCCCGCAATATCGTATTGGGGGGGGTCGCCTTCGGCGGCGGGGCCGCCTTCGCTGCGCTCAGCAGCCTAAGTACGATTATGTGGACCACCTTATTATGTTGTCACGGGCTTCACACGGACTTACGCACACACGTACAGATCTCTGCCTTAGATGTTTGGAGATGGAGCTCCCACACGATCGGTTAGTCCAATTTAACTATATCTGACCTGAGTTAAAAGCATAAGGCTCAAAGGGGAGGCATTCCATGTTGGACATACCTCCCCACCTCTCATGACCCATTGGAACTGCAAGACATTGGGGACAATAGTACACTGTATATAGCCACTCCATAGCTATGACCATCTAAATCACCTGTGTGAACATCTACGGCCGCTACAACTTCGTGCCACGCCGATCTGAGAGGGCCCCAGACATGTTTTCGCGGCGGTCCCTTTTGCCGGCGAAAAGCGGCATTTTTGGCCCCTGCTTCGCAACTCGCAGCCCCCAGACGCAAATCGGGCCAGATATAGTTTGCTTCCCTCAGCCCTTCCTGCTAAATCGGAGCCCTCCAGCAAATCGGGCCCGATATATCGGATCTTGAACCACCCGATTTGCCAAAACGGATGAAAGCCACAATGCGTAGTATACGACTACGTTTTTCATGTATTATAGGAAACATTAGGCAGCCAAACTTCGAATTCACCTTCGTGAATCGAAGTCAAGATAAATATATTTGAGCCTTCAAGATAGGAAGGTTGCTGAAGATGAAGGAATCGTACTCGAGCGTGGAATCCAAATAAACTTCACTTCCCTCTCTTGTGCAAAATTCTATGTGGGGCTAGAGCTGCTTCATTTTCAGTTAATGCGGGTAGCCTCGGTGCGGTTTGAATCGCAAGGCAAGCCGAGGCACCCCCCCGGGATTGGTGGGTGGGTAAAAATTCTGCGTCGCCTATCGAAAGACCGAAGGAAGCAGCTCACCTACTCGACCTCCTCGACACTGTGACGATAAGCGCAGAAGACAACGACGCACTGCTCGCTCACTCAGCGTATTGGGGATTGCGAGAGAACCGCACCCGAGTGCAGTCTCCGTTATCGGAGTGTTTAATTGGCCTTCTATCTGATCTTAATTAACTGACCTATAGAAGCCTGATATGTAGTGAGACGTGCCTGTATGTCGACCGTCTTTGAGTGTTGTTGTTGCTTTTACAGCTGGGGTGTGGAGTCTGCAATCGTTTTCGTTGTCCTAGAGTTGGGGATCAAAGTTCCTCATGTGCTGTGGGTATCGTAGATGGTTGTAGTGCTTGTTTTTGCCATCAACTTAGCCGCTCGGAGCGCAGTACCAGCAGACGAACCCCACTGCACTGAGGAAATCGCGTTCAAGTCCTTGGAGAGCGCGGCTACTGGGCCCGTTGCTTGAATGTCAGCCTTGACTTGTTGGAGCTGCACTTGTAGTTTCTTGTTACGACTATCAATGCGGAGATACGTCGAGCCCGGGGTAGTCATCACATTGAGCTCTGTCAACCCTTGGTTCAGCGTTCGTGCTGCGGCGTCCGTCGGTGGGTTTGTTAGCCCAAAGTAGAGACTTCCTGCTTTTCTGGGAATCCACTGTTGAGAGGCCGTCTGGAGGTAGAGAACCCACCCTCCCGTGGTCAATTTGTCCTTAGTGGTGTGCGTGCTGAAGTGGATGTTCCAGACATCTAGGTTTGGAACGTCTTCATCTTCGTTCAGCGCCATCACGATGCTGTTGCAAATTCAAGACAGAAGCCTTGAATTCGCTTTGCCGGTTGCTGTTTCTACGCGTTACCAATCGCTCGTATTTGGTAGGCTCCTGCAGTCTTGACGGCCGCCCTGGTCTCTCTTTCGTTGGTCATTTTCTCCTTGAAGAATGCGTCATTGCGAAGCCTCCATAGTAGCGCTGGTGTCACAGGTGACCAGATTCGCCACAAAATCTTCTTTGCTTCTGTGTGATGTGGGGTCCGAGGGCCGATACACAGCTGAGCTTTAGCCAAAAAAAGCACTCTAGATTGGCGGTGCTGTCCTGGTCGCTGCTGCCGCACGAAGTTCTGCTATTTGCGGTCGTTGGGTCCTGTATCCCGCCCACTTGTTGATCCCCGTCATCCAGGTGGCCTCCGCTTTTCTGCAGTCCCACAAAATGTAGTCGATTGTTTCAGTGAGGCATTAACAGTCCAGGTCCGGGCAAGCGCGGTCGTCAGGCCACCCGCTGTGGCGAAGATTTAGAGCTCCTACTGCGATTCGGTACATCGTCCAGTTGTGAAAGTCTGTGAAGAGTCCATTACAATCCCATAGCTACTTTGGGCTCTGCTGCATGGCAGCTTTTGTCCAACTCGATGTAGTCGCCCGCTCGTTCAACTTCACAAGAATCGAATGCAGTTGAGCGGTAGGTGTCGTTTGAATGCTCTAGCTCGTTGCTTGCGGAGGGCGATAGGTACGTTTCTCGCCAAGGTTCCTTGTGGCACCGTCCATGGGTATACGATGTGCTGGGACTTGATTCGAATGTAAGACCTACGACGCGTTCCCATGCCGTAAGCTCATAAAATCGTCACTTTCTCGAAAATCTCGGTCCGCCCATGTTATTCGCCAAGTTATTCCATTCTCGTCGCGCGCGAGGTGGAGCACCGTCATGTACTCCGTTTGGAAATGTGTTGCAGCCATTGTTGGTCGGTCTCCTTCATCTTGAATCCCCCATTGCAGCTGATGCCGCAATGTTGGCAGCGCAATTGGTTTCAGCAGCTTTTTCTTGATCCCCCATAAGTTCCAGGGCACACTTCCTAAGATATTCACACACCACCTTAGGACATTTTGCTTGTGGCGAGCACTTCGTTTCGCGGTTGCACTTGGCAACCGAATCAGGACACTGTGCTCCGAAACTGCGTAGCTCTCCTTGCTACCGAAAACAATCACTTCGCTGAGTCTGCACAACTTGAGCTTGGCATAGTCTTCTCTTCGGAGCGGCTTGCCATTTTCATCTAACACGCTGGCGTTGTTGTCCCAAGCAGCTTGAAGAAGGAATTCCGAATGCGACTGGGGTTTGGACGAACACGGGTTGATTGGAGTGGTGAAGGGTTGATCCACGTGCATGTATCCATGCTATCCTTGCGCACTTGTGTATCTCAGGTGCTAGTAGCCTGTGTATTGGCTGCGGTAAATGCTTCGGAATGAGCCGCCCAGAGTTCCAATTTTCTAAGCCCCTGTGCTGAGATGCAGGGCAATCCATGCTTCTCCCTTAGCGCTCTGTTGATCATATTTTCCGACATGGGACGGAATGTGCAGCACAGATTCGTAGTTTTCTGGCCAGGGTGAGCCGCTGCATGCCACGCTGCGGAGTACACATCAGTTGGTGCCTGCAGCCACCGTTCTGCTAGATTAGCCCGCGTGGCCCTCAAAGCCCGATTAATATCTTGCAATCCTAAACCGCCATCATTTACAGGAGTGAACACCAGTGCAGGATTCAATTTGTGAGAGCACGATACCGTTGCCGTTTTCGCATTCCACACAAACTGCTTCTGCAAGTTCACTAACTGTTCGGTGACGATTTTGGGCGGGACGAATTGCTACCCGGTGAAGATTATCGCAGGTAGTGCAACCACGTTGAAAAGCCAACTCGTTGCGCAATAGAGTTGCCAATAGTAGTTGCGATCCTCAGGCGGCGTTGCGTTTTTTTTTTTTTCGATTCGGATTTTCCAGTTTTCTGCAGTCGACGGTGCGTTGCCCACCCTGTATCCCAGTTGACGGCTAGTTGCTCCTGGTGCTTGGACCTGGAAGTCATGCCATCTCGTTGGTGCCCCCACCATGTTGAGCCCGATAGTCACGCTTTTGCTCGGTTGTACTCGAACCCCGGATAAGTCTCCAAAGTGGTTCAATATAGTCGTGACTGTGTCGAGCTCGCTGACCGAGCTGAAGAAAACGGTCCTATCTTCAACGAATGCCGAGAACCAGTGTCATTTACCTTTGCTCCCGGGGACAGTAATGCCTTGTAGTTGAGGATGCCTGTTAATAGCTTGACCCAGTGTGTCGACAGCTAGAATGAAGAGCAGAGGTAGCCTTGTCGAATCCCTGAGTTCACAACCCAACCCTGCGAGGTTTTTCCATTCACCAAGAATCTTGCTGTTGTACCTGCGTGAAGTGCTTGTATGACTCTGATGAATTTTGTGGAGAAACTATATCGTCGTAGTACTTGCTGCATAAAATTTCTATCCAACATGTCGTACGCCTTACGTAGGTCAAGACAAAGCACCATTGCTGTCTCCGTCCAAGCCTCCGCTGAGTCGGCTTTGCTGCTTGCCAGGATGGCCTGCAGCATCGTGATCGTTTTATCAATACCCCACCCCGCATAAATCCCTGTTGGAATTGGCTGATCAGCTTCGGCAGATAGTAGTGAAATCGATCAGCGAGGATACGTCCAAACAATTTGTACGCCGTGTTCAACAGTGCAATCGGACGATAGTCCATGGCATCAGGAGAATCTCATTTTTTCCTTAGTGGAACCACAGTTGCATGCAGGAAGGACTCGGGCACTCCTTCCCCATTCAAGATAGCATTGAAGAGAAGTGTGAGACCTGGTGCCAGCTCCGCCGCCAAATCTTTGTAGAACTCGTGGTTGAACCCTGTCGTTCCTGCTGTTTTGTGTCTGTCGTTTGAGGCTGTTAATCGCTTCCAGAGTTTCTCCTTCTGAAATTGATGCCACCAAGCTCTGAGCTTCGTTTTGCGTTAGCTGCTGCTCCGTCGGGATTCGTACGAACTTATTAAACTCCTCGTCATAGTTGCTCGGGCTGGTCGTCGCATGGGATTGAAAGAGTACGTGGCTCCATTCCGACGCCATTCGCTCTTCGATCGGGAAGTCTTCAGAATAAAAGTGCCCTGCGGATGGTTCAATCTACGTGATAGTTTGGTCCCTTTGCCAGTTTGAATTTCTCTTGAAGAAACGTCGCGTGTTCTCCTCCGAGACTTGAAGTTTTGAACCGAAGGACCTTGCCGCTTTTCATTTTGCTGCTTCCCGCTCATGCGTCTGAACTTCAGCCCGCGAGGTAAAGTTGATCCTGGTACTTGCACGGAGATTGTCGAAATATCTCTTGCGCTGTTTGGCATTGGCTGTTTTGACATCATGGAGGAGCCGTTGTAGCCCTGTTACGATGTCTTTTACAGGATCGGGACTTGTTTCATACGTATCCATGAGTTTGCCGATACCGTCTGTTATTTCGTTGTGCACTCTCTGGGGTCGACCAGTTTGAATCGGGTACACCACTGTTTTTGGCTCAGCGCCAGATCGTGCACTTGCACTAGAGAGCTCCATCCGGCCCTCACGGTGATCGGAGTCATGGGCTGCTTCAACTCCTTCAACCCATTGGACTTGGTCGTAAGGTTCCCCCGTAACGTAGAATCCGTCCAAGCGACTCGCTCCTTCGTGCATCCAGTAGCTATAGTAATTGAGTGATCATCTACATGACTCGCTAGGTTCATTGCATCACTCATGTCAAATCGTTTTGTCAGTCGCTCCAGATTCATACTTTCCGTCGGCCCTGGGCTTTTCCTTCGGTTCTTGACCCGGTCGCGTGCTGGGTTCAGCACGCAATTGAATTCTCCTACCAGGATAGTGGATCTGTGTTTAATCAACCACGGTTCTAGGTCTTTGAAGAACTGTTCTCGTTCCGTTCTGTGGTTCGAACCTGCTGGTGCATACACATTGACGATCAACCAGTAGTCCAGATCAACCGCCATAACCCGTGATGTCCAGCTGCTCTGGCGAAATGGTTTAATTCTCGAACTAGTCTCAGGGGAGACAAGTATGCCCAGTCCTGCTGAGCCAGTTGTCGTTGTAGACCAATAGCTCAATTTTGATGCCCCACGTTCTTCGCCACATTTCTTTCATATCTTTCTTTTCTTTATCTTTTTGTAGTCTCGTATCCTGAAGGAGTAGGATATCCGGTGGCTTGCGGCCTCGGTGGCGTCTCCACCCGCTCATCCAGTTTCTCCTTGATCGTTGAGCAAATCCTCGCAGGTTTTGCGTTGCCAGTGTGAGCGTGCTTCGATACGGGCCCTTCTGCTTTTTCCTCGCTGGCGAGGCTGCAAATAGAGCTGCTACGCTATAAACTTCTGTGTAGCAGTCCTCTGCGGTAGGCGGAGGCTTCGGCGACTCGTTCAACATTACTTAGTACGATGGCGATTCAGATCCCAGACACTCGTCTTGCTGTGAGCTGGGGAATGCTGCGAGAGCTGCCTCGAGCTCCGTCCATAACCCTGCCGAATCGGTTGCTGGAGAATTGCTTGCAAGTCCGATCTCTTTACAAGTGTGGTAAAGAGAACGTGAAGATGTTCACTCGTCTTTGTCGGAGGTGGGTTTTTGAATTCAGGACTCAGCTCGAGTAGTTCATCACTATAGATAGTGCAAACCACTATGAAGCGCGATAGCTGCTGCGTCCTATTCTTCTTGCAAAGTTGCAGAAGTTCCTTCTCCCCGTACATCAGTTTCTTCAGCTTTGTCCACATCTCTCGAGGGTACAAATTCAGCTCACTGATGTCGGTCCCAGCCTGCAATCGAAACTCTTTGCAGCATTGGATTAACCGATGTTGCTGACTCGCATCATCTATCGTGCTCGCCATTTGCTCCAAGCAGTGTAGTAAGCACTTGAGGCGCGCGGGCCGGGTCCAACAGGCGATGATCGAGTCGGTCATTTCACTGAGGATGTAACCAGGTCTTTTCGAACCTACTTAGCATTTCCATCAGCATATCTGGCGCGGCATCCACGGCTGCTCTCCACTGTGTTGGGGTCACCGGCCGCACTGGGAAGTCTGTTGCTGTTTGCTGCCCCCATTCAGTCTGGTGGCTATTCAAACACTGCTTTATCTGGCGTAAAGAAGCCCGGCTTAAGCTTTCAGTTGTGGAGGCTGCTTTGAAGCGACCAATTCCTCCTTCTGTTGGAGGGGTGTGAACGTCCCCGCGTGCCCTACTTCGTGGTTCTTTATTGCCTCACCCACGCAGATTCTTCTGACCGTTGCGTACTAGACGGGGAAGGTGTGAACGTGTGCAGTCTCCGTTTTCAGTAGGCTATAGTATGCAATACTGAACTCAAGTGAACTACACTGGGCGATAATGCCTGAGAGCAAAGCTTCAACTGCGACAGGAGGCAACAGGAACACGACCGGACCCACTGCCGGGTCACAATACTATGGACCCACTGCCGGGTCACAATAGTATTGTGGTTCCGGTCGTGTATTGTGACAATACTTCACAGACAGTGACAGACTGTCAGACACTACCGCGTGAACCGTGCACACAGATTTAGACTTCGGTTGGTCACGTCGGTGGGATAAGACGGACATAACAAACCTGAGGAGGCCGGTAACAGCATCATGGACTCGTCGTCCTTGGGAAGTAGCTTGGCATCTTGTCGGACTCGTTCCCTAATGGGATCTTGTGTGTTGAAGTTGTTGTACATGGCCTTCTATTACGTCGAACCTGAAAAACGCGTTTCCGACCTCTGTTGCACTACGGTGGAAACTACTCATTAGAAGTGACTCGGAATAAACTACGGAAGAGGTAGAAAACAAAAAAGCTTTGTCTATCCGCCGGAACAAGTAAAGTAAATTGCTTTCAGATCCGTGCCTACAACGGCACAGCGATGCTGAACGGTGTGCGCCTCCACCGTCTTTAGAGACTCTCAGCGAGCGCTTGGGATCGCTCCAGCGATGATGACGGGGGTATCTGGCTGTCAACCGTTAGAGAAATGAAAATGGGTTGAGGAAAGCCCAGGAATAACGTAGCATGGGTGACACGATGCTCTGTGATGCTTGCGCTGCTTAGGGCGCTCGACTTGGGCCTAGCTGGCCGACATTTAATCAACTTTTTACAAAGCTTGTTGGCAAACTTGTGCAAAAAAATGATCTGCGTAAAAATATTGTGCAATTTGCTCAGCATTTACTCAAACCGGTGATGCTTTCAGAATAGTTTTCGAACCGAGAAGAACATCGAATGAATGTCGATCGAGTCTGCATTAGCATTGCTAGTGGCATCGAGCCTCACTATCACGACAAGAAGTACTACTGGTAGTACATTTCTGCAATCAGAATTGCCGTGTTTACTTACTGAGAAATGGATTTCTCAAGAAAGCTGTACCAGTAGAAGTGCTGCACTCTAGTATGCGTTCTACGGGTTTCTGACTAGATAATCCGCATACAGATCCTTCAACCGCTGACGGTTCGCCTTCTGAAGGTTCAGCAGCGCACCAAATTGTTCCACCGTCGTGCCCTGCTTAGCCATGTCCTTAAAAGCATTTGTGCGAGCCACCTCGCTGTTCAGCAATTTTTCCACGTAGCTACCAGGGAGATGACCCCCCCCCCCCTGCATTTTTTTCACGAAGCTCTGCAGCAGAAAGGTCTTCAGCCTCTCGAGGATTCTTTCCTCCTCGACCTCTTGGTTCAGCTCCACACCCTTGGCAGTTCTATGGCGCCGCTTGCTTGGGAGAGCATTCACCATCACGCCATCGGGCTGGATAAGATCCGCAGTGGCCGCTTGAGAGAGCTTGGTCGGCTTGGTCACCGCCTCGGCAGTTTCGGCGCTTCCAAAGAGAGCAGTAACTATGATCATGAAGGCGTAGCTTGGTCGCATTGTCGACTGGCGGGGTCTTGGAGGCAAATTGTGAAGTATGCTGTTGGATGCAGCCGATGGTTGGGCCCAATCTAGCCCACATTGTGGATTGGAGTCATCTTGAAGCTAACAAATCCTTCACCGAAGAGACTAAACGGGATTTGCTATCCGTATATATCTACAGTACACGGGACGCGTCGATTGCGACAGCTCACGCTTTCTCCAGCGGTTTATCGTTTTCGTATTCATTGCCGTTGCAGCTATTTTTATGTTTTTTCAAAACCGGCCACGGAACCCTGTTTTTGCTCTCACTGAGCCTTAACTCAGCTGCGCCATAGCAATTCGGCCACGAATGAACAATCTAAAATTAACATTGGAATTAGCTAACTTCGGGCATTGTTACACCATTTCAATCTCAAATTGAAAATCTGAACGATCAAAACGAGAAAATCTCCAATCAAAACGAGAAGCTAACAAAATAGGATTTGCTGTGCTGGCTATTGCTTTCCAGAGGCTCCGATCAGTGACGCATAGAGTGTCCAAATGCGATATAACTAATATTTTATGGGTTGCTAAAGGATATCTGTTTTGAGCTTCACGTAATCATAGAGGTTTTCTTGTTTTGATTGTACGGTTTTCTCGTTTTGATTGTAGTTTTTCTCAATTTGACCTTGAAATGGTGTGAGGTTGGAAAGGGATTAGAGTCAACCCTTATGCCATAATTGTCACGGCAGAATAAGTAAACACAATAAAATTGCATTTATCCATACAGACTGTATTGAGATTATACAGTACACTGTACCGTTCATGTACTGTATGGTCATACAGTATGATGTTACTTGTGTGCCTATTTCTCACCCCACACAGTGAACTTCAACGAGGCACACCGTCGTTCTGCGCCAGTGGTAAATCGGTGGGGAAATGCTAAAGCCACGAGACAAAAGTACTATAGACCCGTGACAGTACCACTAATCCGGTACAACCAATCTGATGCAGTCGGAAGCTGCAGTTTAGGCCCTGGCAATCACCATCTGCCGAGTACTAGAGCCCCGAGACAGACGTGTAGTACCTGACGTACTAGGGCCCCGAGACGGACATGAAGTACATCAACTACCGGAATCAGTGATTAAGTAGGATTCGCTAAAGCGATGCTAAGAATATGCGTTGGTGCATCTTCCGATTTATTCTTATCACGGAATTGGAGCGTGGGACGGCTACAGCTCCTAAAGTGCCGATTCACGGCGAACGTGCCGATCACAGTGCAACTGGTCCGCGAACGCATGGGGGCGAAAAACATCTTCATCACTACCGAAACGACGGATTCGACGCGACGGAGACCGCTGTCAGTGACTGGGGCATTTAGCGTTTAGAGCGAACAAACGCTATAGGATTTATATTAACCCTTTCGCGGTAAAAGGATACAGAAAGCGCCCTTTATTGTGGAAACCGATTAGATTGTCTAATTGGGATATAAATCGGTTGATTAAGCAGATAGTTAAGCTTAATCGGGTCTGATTTGCTAAATCCGACCTCCTAATTAGATCGACAGACTAAGGTTTGTACTCTGATTTGACAGAGCGGTCAGTTGTGCCTACAACGCCATGTGGCAAGCTGATTTAGCTGCTCCACGGCTTACAAAGCCCGGGACGGCTGATTTGCATGCTAATCAGCCCGAATGTCCGACACCCACACGGCAATCGGTGGCCGATTTAACGTAAAACCGACAAACGCTAATGCTGACGAGAAATGACAGCGCAAATACATGACTTCAGAACTTGATAAATAGAATGCAGTACACATCGAATCTCACAGAAGCGTATTTAATGCACGCGATGCTATTTCTCGTTAGTAGGTACGCGAATCACTCAGCTCGTGGCGGTAAGTGGTCGCTCGTCGTATTTCTGGCGGGTAATGAGGCAACCCCCATTTTATTAACCTTACACCGATTTATACCCTTACCGATGCCATATGAAATCATAAGGATCCCCGATTTAGTACCAGTCAAATCTCTCATGAACGCTGCTTTATCAGCTAATCCGCTCGGGCAATCTAATCGGTTTCCACAATAGATGATTTTCCAAAACACGGTAGAGTGTACCCCCACTTAAAGGGCGCATCCTGTGGGCACTGATTAAAGCAACATTGAAATGTTGGCGTTGCGTAACATTGAGCGCAACGATGGTGCCTCTGCCTCACATTGCACAATGTTACGGTATCTCTCGTAGCAGAATATTTGGTTTACCAATGTGACAATAGTGGACACGCGTCGCCACGACAGCTCGACAGCTCGACAGCACGACAGCGAAGCACGCTGTATCACTCGGGGCGTGCGCCAACAGCTTCCGCCGCTAACGTGGCAAGCGCGTCATGGTGTACGCGCCGACACATGCAGCAGGAGAATGGGCTCTACGGGATCTACGCGCAGCTCTACCTGGGCGCCACGTGTTGTCTATTCCTAGTTGGCAGGACACTCTCGCGTTGGCTTTCGCCTGCGGACTTAGCGTATGGCACGAGGGGGTGGGGCAGGCCGCACAGCGGCGCCCCCCGAGCGAAGCGAGAGAGGGGCGGGCCCCCCGAAGTGCCGTACGCTAAGTCCTCGGCTCGGCCAGGCGCGGTGTCTAGGAAAAAAAATATCGGGTTGCAGCGTTCGCCTTCGCTCGCTCGCGCAGACCCGCCCCCGCCTGATCGGCGGGTGTTGACGATCGGTGAACGCGCTCAGCGAGGCTCGCGCTCACGTTCGCTCGCCCTCCCCCTTTAACCTAACTACGCTGTTGGCTAGAGGCGCATTAAAAGCGCTTACGACTGCTTGGAAGATAGCGCATTCGATCGCATGCAACACGCATCGCGCCTAACGCAACGCAACGCACTGGGAAGGCGTTTGCTCCCGCATACGTAGTTCACACACGCATATAAGCACCGCACTAGGACATGCACACATTAGAATAAGGTTGAGCGGGTGGCCGCTGCAGACGGTCGCACGACGCGGAGGCGGAGCTTCCTACCCGGTAGATTCTGAAATGAGAGCTGTTGTGAGCCAGTCGCTCCAAACATGAAATTTCACGTCTGGAAAATTTACATTGCGTCAATGTTGCAACATTGGAGTCCAATGATTGGACCCCATCAATGTTATTGATCCCACACATTGAGGCTGATTTTCAATGTTGCTTTAATGACTTTCCCTTTTGCTCAAGTTCAAGCTAGTAATCAACCTTCTTTGAAAACAAATCATAATCGGTACGCAGAGTAATCATCATGTAATCATTGCCTATACAAATGCTAAGTCATACGCATACACTCTATGTATCATGCAAATCACCGTAGATGGCATGTCCCATGAGACACACCGAAAAGGCTCCGTAACTTTGTAAAAGGACGCCTAGAGCGCCCTTTTAGAAGGAAGTATCAATGAGTTGTATACTATAATTTATTGAGGATACTCGCGAAAGGGTTAACAACATTTGCCTGATCTGAATATCAATTTCTCGAACTGCATGTTCTCCGTGTCCGTCTCGCGGCTCGTGTACTACAGATGCTCTATTTCCATGTCGGGGCTGTAGTACCTTACGTACTCGGAGTACGTCTCGAGGCTCTAGTACGGCATGTACTCGGAGTACGTCTCGGGGCTCTAGTACGGCATGTACTCGGAGTACGAATGGCCGTCTCGGGGATCTAGTACTTCAGGCAATCGGTATCTACCTCGGGACTCGAGCACTTCGAGTACTCAATGGCCGTCTAGAGGCGCTAGAACTTTACGTACTCGGTGACCATCTCGAGGAACTAGTAGTTGATGTACTTCATGTCCGTCTCGGGGCCCTAGTACGTCAGGTACTACACGTCTGTCTCGGGGCTCTAGTACTCGGCAGATGGTGATTGCCAGGGCCTAAACTGCAGCTACCGACTCCATCAGATTGGTTGTACCGGATTAGTACGGGTCTCTAGTACTTTGTCTCGTGGCTTTAGCATTTCCCAAATCGGTGGTGCAGCACCACCGATTTCCGCAAAAATTCTACAAGGAGAGGTTTTACGACCTTGTCTCATTGTACTAGTTGAGATGAGATTGGTAATGGAACCCAACGGCGAGGGATACAGACGAGCCCTCGGTAGTAAACCCTACCGGTAGATAAGGAATACACTCGAATTAAAAGGAGCTTGGGGGATGAGGCTCAACAGTATCATGCCAAATTTTTTAGGTCTCGGTATTATTACCTACCTCGTGCCCAACATCAATTACGGTATTAGATCAAATATAGTTTGGTGTTACCGCAGTATAGATTGTTATCTACATGAATCCCATGCTTGCTCATCGATTTGAGCAGCCTTTTCGGGTTGTACAGACAATCCTCTTTGGAGTGATATCCCGAATAGGGATACCCTCTGGTTAGCACTAATGGAGGCTCTCCCAATGACCGACGACATACAAATTCAAGTCAAAACATCCTCTAACCTCCGGATAGTGCTTAGTGATACGAGATTGGGCTTTATCACTAGCAAGAGACCGTTAACTATGAGAATGTCCATTTCGTAAAGCATGTCCGACGTGGGTCGCTTGCGACCTTGAATGGACTTGGATTCTCCGAGTTCGCGGATATATTATTTTAATAAACTTCCAAGTTTTGCATGACGAGATTCTGGAACGTGCATTTATCGTTTTTGCCTGGGCGCTAGACTAGATTTCGCGTTGTAGCTGCCTGTACAGTCCTCCCAGTTCCATCTGAATAGTGCTCAGTGTCTCACCACTTCTCGCGCCATATAGTAGTATATATTATAATGTCCAGCGCAACAACTGCTTGTATCTAGCGCTTCGACCCCGTATCGAGTGCAATACAAGGTCACCAAGTGCCTGAATGGTGGCAATATCAGTGATATAGTGATATTATATCACTACCGTGGTTCCTTGAACGACAATGTACCGCCGATATGGTACAGATCTAGATAGTGATGCCTCTGCATAGTGATAAAAAGTGGTCTCCCGAGGCTATCACTACAAAGAGGATCATCTGTACAACCAAAAAACTGCATATGTACCATATACGTGGTACTATATTGTGTACCACCCCAATGGTACACCCTACCACAGGAATACCCTCACCAAGGAATAGCAAGTGGGGATTGTCAGTTCTGGCGCAGTGCACTGATCAAACGGATCTCCGTGACGGTTCCAGTGCATGGTCCACGCGAGCAGCTACTTCGCAGAAACGTCTCAACCATTCAATCGCCTCCACCAGTCTTCGTGGAACGGCCGTTCTGGGCCAGTGGTCTCGCCAGCATTCGAGTATGTAGCCTTCTTTGAACTTGTGCAAAGCCAGTGTTAGTTTTGAAACGAAAGCTCCATAATGACGCGATGCCCGTGTTCGCAGAGTTCAGGGGTTTTTTTTCGTCACCGAGGATACACCATTATCATCGTGTGCATACCTGTATGCACAGAGCGGGCTAGAGCCCAAATTTACGTGAGCCATCCCGCTACGTTCTATCTAGCTGATCGCCAATGGACTAGCCCCAATCTTGTTCTGTAATCTAAATGGCACTGTCAAGCCTACACGGGCATTGGAAGCGTATTACAGAGTTCAATTCACGCTGAGTTATGTGCCACGGTGGCCCTGATGGGATCATGCAGTCACCAGGTACAGTAGTAGGGAAGTTTATTGCAATCGACCGGGTTTGCATCAGAATTTTTATTGAAATCGACTGGGTTTGGAGTTTAATACGGATAGGCTGCACGGGGACCGATGTCACGAGCGAGCGCAGCGATCCAGTCTGCGGTTTGCCGGTCTGTGTGCGAAGCACGCGGCTGCAAGCCCAGGCCGCAGCAGTGGTCTGCTTGGTAAGTGGAGGTGACGCGTGCGAGCCGCAGCGGGCTTGTTAGGGTTCTGTCCCAGTGAGCGCAGCCAGCCTAGGGGGTTTTGGGGTCGCGTGTAGGCGATAGTTAAAGGTGACATCCATTCCACCTCATTTCAAACCCGGTCGATTTCAATAATTTCCTGATCGAATATGGGGCCCCCATATGCTACAGTCTCAATTTAGTAATACCCCCATTTTGTAGATGCATTACTAAATGAACACAATGTACCTTGCCTGTAAAATGAAAATGGTACTGTATCGTGTCAAACTTGCATATCGTTCATCGTCGATGTGGACGAGTTGACAAGTTTGATATTTACCGGTAGAGTCCTTGAGTTGGCAACTCCAGATCAGTGCCAACATGAGGCACGTAGGCTGGTGGTGCCAACACACATCGCGTCTTGATTTCCTGACGCCGATTTGGCGACTGAAAGCCCTTATCCTACAACTTCAAGGAGCTCGGAGTCTCCGAGAAGGAGATCTCGTCCGCAGGATGCTGATGTTGCATGCACTGCGTGAAAACCATGTGGCAACAAGTACTGTGTTCTTGCTCGCCACTCCACTCGAGGTCGTCGGCACATGCAAGGATCCTTTTTGAACGCTACCACATCTCTGTATGCCTTGTACAGGTAGCTCACGCTTGCACGTCCAGCGGTCGAAAGATAACGTGCTAACAGTGAAAAATTTGCAACAGAGAACGTTGACGCTTAAGATTAAAAGTCACGCTCAATTGATCCTCGTTCGCTCACATAATATGTCGAAGTTGCAGTCACAACACCAGCATCAGACGAAGCAAGATAGCCTCGCGACTGGCAAGATTCGCCGTGGATTTCTGCACGGGCTCACCCTATGTGAGGTTACACTTCAAATCCGTGCGGATGCACGCCCGCTACAGATTTTCAGCAGTTCGTCGGTCCCTCTCACTGCCGAGGTAACCACGATAGTAGAGGAAGGAAGGAGTTCCGTCCGACGCACCGGAGTGGGTAAGTGAGCTCGCCATTTTCCAATTCGAGTCGTTCCAGCTCAAGCCCAACCACCCGCCACCAAGACGGACAAGATTCAGTACAAATTAAGCATGAACCTCCGAGGATTCTTCACCGTCGCCACCATCGTCGCTGTTTCCACCGCCTCCGCTCAAGCTGAGATCATCGACCACGACCAAGTCGTGCCGTTCGCTCAGCCTGAAGCTGTCACGATCTCCCAGAAGGCCGCAGTCAAGTTCAAGCCGCAGATTCACATCACCAACGGGTGTCACCCGTACCCCGCAGCGAACGAGGCTGGCCAGACCAGCGGCGGACTCAAACCCACAGGAGCCCCCAGCAGCTCGTGCAAAGGCTCTGGTTGGGGTTCGCAAGTCTACGGTCGCTCGACCTGGTACAGCGGCAGGTGGGCTATCATGTACTCGTGGTACTTCCCCAAGGACTCGCCGTCCACTGGCCTGGGTCACCGCCACGACTGGGAGCACGTCGTCGTGTGGATCGACAACCCCGACGTGGAGAACCCGACGATCCTGTCCACGTCTCCGTCGGCCCACAGCGGCTACTCGTACTACGTCCCTCCCAGCGCCGACTCGATCGACGGCACGAGCGTCAAGGTGAACTACGAGAGCCACTGGCCCATCAACCACGCGCTCGATATGACCTCCGAGAGCGGCGAGTTCCAGGACCTTATCATGTGGGACCAGCTCTCGGACGCCGCTCGGCTGGCGCTCAACACGACAAGCTTCGGCAGCGCGAACGTGCCCATGAACGACGGCAACTTCTTGACGAAGCTCGGTAAGGCCTGGCCATTCTGAAGTTTTACGTAAAGTCATCACCAGAGCTCTACTAATACGGGAAAGGTCAATTTTCCCACTTTTTCAGAAAATATGACCTTTTTTGAAGAGCAAAGTATGGGAAATATGGGATTCACTATTTAACTAGGTCGTCTTCGACTTGGCTGGGAACACCAGTGGTATAAACGCTGGTGATGGTACCGGTGCTAATTGCCATGATAAGGGAGAACTGCGGCACGCGCGATATTCAAGGGCGTGGCCCCTGCGGGGCCACACTGCGGCCCGCAGGGGCCACACCCATGAATATCGCGCGTGCCGCAGTTCACTTTCTGAAGCTGGTGCATGGGTCTGTTGACGTGCATTTCCTGCCTCAGTCTGTAGTTGCCGTTGAACCTGTTCTGTCGACATCCTTCTGGCTGGTGTAGCACGAAGGTTGCGCCAGGTTACGCTTACGCGTCCAATTAATCCGTTGGGAGCTGTCCACCCCCTCATTCTTCGGGTGTTCCCAGTATAAGCTATTGCTTGTATTGTGATCGGCACCCCGAATGTCTAATTTGGATAGTAAATCGGTCAAGTTTTTGGCTAATATAGACTTCAAAGTTATTTATTTCGACTGATCTCCTCATTAGATTCCCCACCTCTATTTTAGACTAGGAATTATCATGGCGATTAGCAAGCAGGCTCATGTGGTTAATCCGATTCGCAACAGATTTGTTTGTAAATAAGGCGGAATGTCGCCGTGGAAGTCGACATTCCGAGCTATTTGAGCAAAATACTTATAGCTCTGTAGATGCCGACGTAAGCCACCAGCTTTGTAGCGTGCAATATGGAAGGTGTCAAAGCATTTAGAGGCAGTGCACTAGATAGTCAATAAATAGAAGTCAAATAACTACTGCATACCATATATCGAATAGTTAACCACCAAATTGGTTTACGAAGCATTCGCTCAGGTTTTTGAAGCTGTCTGGTGCTCCATTGTGAGAATTGGACCCAATAATTGCAGTATTAGTCAAAATTACGTAAACTATGGCTACCCCGCAGAACGTCGCCAATGAAGGTAACCCCGTAGAAGCTTCACGAAGGCTTTGTAGTGCAGCGCTTGAGTTGTATAACAATTGAGGACTGGAGTGGCAGTGACAGAGGCTGATGATAGGTATTTTGCACAGGTCATCGATACTTGTGTCAATTTGTTTGTGATTTCCTATCTACATCATTTTTTTAAACAAACTTAATCTCAAATTGTCGCTGAACCGGCAGGATCGTGGCGTGCGGAAACTAATACGGTAAAAACAGCATCAGGTACGAAAATAACAGGTACCTGCCTCATGCAGTGAATAAGACCTTTAGCCTTGCATGCTAGTAATTTTTTTACGGACTGTAAATGCGAAACACAAGTCGCTTTCATCGAAAATGCGCTTGCTTATGGACTCTTTATTGCCTTCGTAGACAAAATAGTGGATAGGTGCGTTGAGCTGATTGCTTGCAGATACGAAAGAATGAATCATGTAACTATCCACGATAAATAAGAGAAAATTGATGCAAGCAACTGGCACAACTTGCTACTTCGAAGTATAATAAAACAGCTACCTTCCAGAACACAACTGCAACATATACAGCAAAGTGATCAGGCTATTAACCCAGGTGGATAGCCCCAACAAAGCACTCTAATCGACGTTTCTACTATGAGAACCCTCAAATTTCTCCCATATTCAGTGATCGCCAGGATATGGGAAATACGGGAAAATTTCTGAAATTCCCGTATCGGTAGAGGTCTGGTCATCACTGCTAGGTGCAGCTCGATGTTGGCACGTGTAGTCGTGCGTATAAAAGAATCAAGAAGAGTATTGTTGAGGTTCGATGTACTAGAAAAAATTGTGAAAGACGGACTCCCAGCAAAAAGTTAGTTGCACGGTTTTTTCTCTTTCGTAAGCTTAGTAGTGGTTATGATTTTAACATCAAATTGCCAAACGGTCGGACTTCTGGGGACCAAGGTCCACTAATAGAAATGGCTGCATCATAGTACTCGCGTGGTCGAATGGAACTGTTTTATGTAGACAAGAATCATCAACGTTCGCTATCATTTGGTGCGAGTTTGTGTAAACAAACCTCTGCCCTGATGTTGCAGAACTCCACCAGGGCTTGCATTTGTATTCCTAGCGCAACAGATAAATTGAAGATCAGAACTCAACAACTTTCGTGCTGCTCGCGTTCAAAGACTCAAAATCGATTAAATATTAGGTTAGAAAGTTACTTCTGCAGACGTGGTATCCAAAGGTGATGACTCAGTGGCAATAGATTATGTTGACTGTTATGTTGAAATGATGATGCTCAGCGCCTCCAAGTAACATCCAACCAGTGTATTCATGTCCTGGTTTGTTGTAATTTGAGCAGTGGCATCCAGCCTACCCATTTGCTAACAGACCAGTCACGTAATACTCGCGGAATGCAGCGGCCGGCCGAGTCGGCCACTGGCCGAGCAGGAGGGGCGCGGCGGGGTGGGGGGGTAGATGAATACCTACAGAAGCTGTCTAGCATTTAAGCCTTGGGGAGCAAGGTATTCATTCAAGGGCTAGAATCTGGCTAATCAGAGAAATTGGAGTGTTTGGTTCATTTTACTGAAGTATTTAAACCGTTGCAGAGGGACACAATGCTATCAAGGCATGAACATCTATTTTCGCATCACTTTGCCGAGTCCTTGATTGCTTTTAAAGGAATGCGACAGCTGAAACAATTGGCGGGAACCCACCCGGGTACCCATCGGGACCCCGGTTCCCCCAAAACTGCCGGTACCCATGCATGAATAACGATGTTGTGCTCTTCTCTCTTGTGATGCCGAATGGAAAGTGAGATTACGTTGAAAGCTTTAACTGCCAAGCTACCTCAGCTACAGCTACAGTACTAGCATCTAGAACCCTGGTCAAGTTGGTCACACCTTCGCGAAGCTTCGACACTTCAACATGCAAGTTGCCCTTGGTGTCTGCCACACAAATGTGTACAATCCATCACCTGCTAACAGCTGATGATCTGCCTGGCATCTCGTGACACTCCCCCTCAACTTGCACGCTCACGGATCCCGCTGCGCTCACGTAGATGCACTAGTTGGGGTGCAGGCAGCGCCTTCGTGAGGAAATCAGCAAGTTGCTGCGCTGACGGGACGTGCTTGAGCTGAATGTCGCCTTGCTCGACATGGTCACGGACGAAGTGGGCTCCGAGATCGATGTGCTTCGCTCTCGGGGTATGTCCTTGGTTAGTCGCGATGCTGATCGCCGACTTGTTGTCCATGTAGACCGTCGTAGCCGCATTGCTTGTGAGCCCCATTTCCATGAGTAGGTATCGAACCCATACGACCTCTTGAGTTGTCATCGCCAAGGACATGTACTCCGCCTCAGCGGAGGACAACGCCACCGAATTCTGACGCTTGCTCTTGTACACCACGACACCACCACCGAGCATCACCAGTAGCCCAGACGTGGATCGTCGAAACTCCCTGTCGCCACCCCAGTTTGCGTCACAGTACGCGTGCAGCACGATCTTGCCCTCGGTCGACTTCTTGTACGAAATACCGTGCTGCGCAGTGCCCTTCAGGTAATGTAGTACGCGCAACGCCGCTCGCCAGTGCATTTCCCGTGGTTGCTCGAGATACTGTGAGAGGACAGACATTGCGTAGCTGATGTCAGGGCGTGTTGCATTGGCGATGTACAGTAACGACCCGACCAATTCGCGGTACACAGTGGGGTTCTTGATCACTGGCTGATTCTCATCGGGGCACAAATCTTGACCAACGATTCGCGGATTGCGGACTCCGTGCGCGTCCTGCTGCTCGAACTTTTCCAGCATTTTGGTGATAAACTGCGTTTGTTTCAACAGCAGCTCCCCCTTGTTTGGCGAATAGTCGATCTCCATGCCCAAAATGTAGCGCGAAGCTCCAAGTGACTTCACTGAAAAGTGTGCAGCCAGCTCTCGGCAGATTGCATCCGCGACTTCATCAGACTCGCATCCCACGAGGAGGTCGTCGACGTAGAGGACGATGTAGACTGGGGACTTGGTATCTGCTCCGCGGCGACGAACGAAAAGACAGGGGTCTGCTCGGCACTGCTGGAACCCCATGGACAGGAAGACGGCGCGAATTTTCTTAAACCAGACTGCAGCAGCTTGCTTCAAGCCGTACAGACTGCGCCGCAGCTTGCACATCATACCAGGGGCAACACGAATTCCTTTTGGTGGCATCATGTAGACGTCTTCTTCCAAATCGCCGTTGAGAAATGCAGTCTCAACATCGAATTGCCTGATCACGAGCTGCATGTTGATGCACGCCGACAAGAATACACGAATTGTGTTCGAACTTGCCACCGGCGAGTAGGTTTGGAAGTAGTCAACACCACGCGTCTGCAAATACCCCAGAGCCACCAAGCGAGCCTTGTAGCGAGCGATCTCGCCCTTCTCGTTGAACTTGTGGCCAAAGCCCCATTTGAACCCGATGACCTTGACCCCGGGCGGTCTGCGCACGATGTCCCACGTGTGATTCCGAATGTGGGCCCTGATCTCCGCTCGGATGGCTTTCTTCCACTGAGGCGATTCCGGTGAATTGACGGCGTCTTCGTATTCTTCTGGAACTTGAGTCGCAGCCATGGCCACCTCGTCGAGGCGCGGTCGTTTCGAGTCAGGTTCAGCGACTTCGTCATCACTGTCCACTGCAGATCCATCCGTAAGCTGCGCCACACCACTTGAAGGTGAGCCATTCGTTAGAAGCGGCACGTCGCCCCCTTCAGCTCTGTCCGTGAGCAACGGCACGTCACCAGGATTGCCGCGACTGCTATCGTCCATGAGCAGGTGGGGTGCTGGTTGAGACAGGAACTGAGGTCGCGTCGACCCACCGCTAAACACAAGTGCATCACCACCAGGAAAATGCCGAGGCCGCTGCATAATTGAGCTCGATAGTGGTGGATCCAGCTCGATGCGAGGCAAATGGCGGTCACCGCCGCTGCGATTGTTGTTCTGCCCTGCCACGACCACTGCATTGCTCGTGCTCGGTGAGTGGCTTGATGCCACACGAGACGCTTCGATTGCCTGAATATCCCGGCGCTCCCCCTCAATCGGAACTACGGTATTAGAATCCAGTCCTTGCACGCCACCAGAGACGTCGACTTCCATATCCTCGCCGTTGTCCATCTTGATTTCATCAACGTCCATTGCTTCATCGGCTGACGGCTGGGGTAGGCTTGCTCGGGGGCGTTCTCCATCATCATCCGCGTCATCACGGCAGCTTACCCGAGGAGCTTGGTCGACCATGACCACATCGCGATACCCAGAAGGTGGGCGCTCGTCGAGCACAACCGCGCGCGTCGTCACCAGTCGGTTATCCTCCAGATCCCAGACACGGTACGCCTTCGATGTCTCCGCGTATCCAAGGAACACGCAGCGGTGGGCCTTGGAGTCCCATTTCGCGCGCTTGTTGTCGCTGACACGCGTGTACCCCTTCGCCCCGAACACACGCAAGTAGCTCAGGTCCGGGCGCGAGCCAAAGAGAACTTCGTACGGACTTTTGCTCGGCCGTGCGGTGTTGGGGACTCGGTTAATTGTGTGAGCCGCGGTCATAATAGCTTCTGCCCACCATGTACGATCCACCTCCATGTAGTACAGCATCGAGCGTGCCATTTCCGCCAGCGTGCGATTCATCCTCTCTGCCATACCGTTTTGTTGCGGCGTGTAGGGGACCGAAGTCTGGTGAACGATGCCTTGAGCTGCACAGTACTCATTGAACCGACGATTCACGTACTCGCCGCCATTGTCGCTCCTCACGCACTTGATCTTGTGACCGGTTTGCGTCTCGACTATCGCCTTGAACTCTTTAAAGCGATCAAATACTTGTGAGTTCGCAGCCAATAAGTACACGTACACGAAGCGACTGAAGTCATCGATGAACGTCAGCACGTAGAGAGCCCCACCCTTGGACTTCGGCTTCATGGGGCCCATTAGGTCAGTGTGCACGATCTCAAATGGGCGAGTCGTCTTCACCTCGCTCCCTGACTTGTGACTAAAGGGGCTGTTGGTCATTTGCCACGCACACACCCGTCGCAAACTCCACCGCGCGTCACTGGTACCGCTGGCACTCCGTCGCACGCCTTCAACACTTGCTGAAACTTCGTCTCCGATACGTGGCCCAGACGAGCATGCCACAATCCAGACTCCTGAGCACCTTGGCTCCCTCCAACGGCTTGATGAGCTTCCACCGCCGAGTCTTGCTCCACAGTCCACGCAAACAATTTCTCCGCCCACAAGCAGCGTTGCTCGATCATGCTCGAATTGAACAAGAACACCACGAGCAGTCAACGCAGGCACCGACAAGAGCTTCCTATCCAGCTCCGGCGCGTGCAGCACATCGGTCAGCTTTACCGTGCGACCATGTAATGTAATGTAATGTATTACGTTTTCGCGTTGCCACACTATGCTTTCGCTAGGCTCAGCTTTGCTAGTCGACCATGTGCGAGGACGAATCTCACACAGTCTTTTCCTCTCGCCTGTAGCCGTTGACCATTGGCTACCGTGATGCTGATGGGTGCACCCAGCTCCTGGTACTCGATGAAGTCAGAATATTCACCAGTCATGTGGCAACTTGCACCACTATCCAGCAACCACGTCGAGCATCGCCGAAAACATAAATTCACTTCCCGACTTCGATGAATCCACACCCGGGCAGTCTGCGCGCTTGTGGCCACGCTGCCCACAGTCGAAGCACTTCCCTTGAAAGTCACCACTTCTGCGCTTGGTCCGTTGCTTTCGGCCGTCCCGCTCACCTCGACCGCGGCATCCTTGGCTACGCCGCTCGCGTCCGCGCTGTTCCGACACCTTGAACGCGGTTTCCTTCTGCTCGCGCTTCTGCAGCGTATCGTACTCCCGTCGCAGCATCTCCTTGGCGTCCAGCAACGTCACTTCATTGTGCGCCTCGATGTGCGCACCATCGCGTCGTACTCCTGAGGAAGGCTACCCAGAAGCACCACCAGCTTCTCTCCTTCGTCCACGTCGTCTCCTGCGGCGCCGAGCTTGAGGCACAGCTCGTCAAACTTCAGCATGTGGTCCATAAGATTTGCGCCGCTCTCCATGGAGAACTCGTGCAGCTGTTTGCGAGGCTGCACCCGGTTGTGGAGATTCTTCTTGGAGAAGGTCTTGAGCGTCTCCCACGCCTCGACAGCCGTCTTGCACTCGCGCACCATCGACTGGTAGGTAGGAGACAACAACTTCACGAGCACCGCCAAAGCCTTCATGTCTGCCGCTTCCCATTGGGGAGTATCCCGTTGCACCGCCGACTCAGGCTTCATGAAGACATGGTCCAGCAGATCCTTGCGGGCGAGCGTCATGCGGGTGTTGAATTCCCACATGAAGTAGTTGTCGTCCGTGAGGATCTCGTTGGGTCCGGGCGTTTTTGGGCTCATAACCAATAACGATGTTGTGC
Source organism: Phytophthora sojae (assembly GCF_000149755.1). NCBI lineage: Eukaryota > Oomycota > Peronosporomycetes > Peronosporales > Peronosporaceae > Phytophthora > Phytophthora sojae. The sequence continues at coordinate 8,288,372 of NW_009258117.1, forward strand.
TCTTCTCTCTTGTGATGCCGAATGAAAAGTGAGATTACGTTGAAAGCTTTAACTGCCAAGCTACCTCAGCTACAGCTACAGTACTAGCATCTAGAACCCTGGTCAAGTTGGTCACACCTTCGCGAAGCTTCGACACTTCAACATGCAAGTTGCCCTTGGTGTCTGCCACACAAATGTGTACAATCCATCACCTGCTAACAGCTGATGATCTGCCTGGCATCTCGTGACAGCATGGTCAAATGTATTGGAGTGTTGGTCTATGACCTACGTTGAACGTAGCTTAAGCTCGGTAGAGAAACGGAAGGTGAATTCGTCTTCGCTCCCGTCCTGTGTCTCTCCATGAAAATCCAAACTCTTCCCTGGTACAGCGGTAGAGGGCTTTCCGGCCACATCGCTAACCTCCTGCTCACATCACATTATGTGATTCACATAAGGTGGACTTTGGCATGGTAAGGTACGTTATTCGGGTCTACTCAGTACCGGTGACAGATTTGTGGTACTCATTCGTACAGCACTTGGGTTTGATGGTTTAACTTGCCCCAACGGTACCAATATGGGGCCGAAAATAAAATAAATAATTCGCGATTTGGTCGGTATCATTTGCGGGAACCCGGGTTCCCGCCAATTGTTTCAGCTGTAGCAACGATACCAGGCATCACACCAAGAACAATCAGAACCAAAAACGCCTTACCCGCCTAGGTAGGTACGCCTCCCCGTATTCCCACAGCATGAGGCTGTCCGCTGAAGGCTTCCTATTCCTCAAAAACCCTGCAGGCGCAACCTACCTCTCCTTGTCACCGTTGCTCGGTGTCTGCCTCCCTCTGTCCCTCTGAGACGGCGAACCTGACCATCTCTGGTAGCGGCGTTCTTGATTTCGGCTTCTCTTGTGGCGATAGTAGAGCCCATGGCGACTATGCCTAAAGTAGCCGCGATCAGGGCTATCAGGAGGGTGAAACGCATCGCCGCCGGTCGGGGAAGTTCTTGAATGACCTCCGTGCTTACAAGGCAGGGTACGTAGCAAACCCCTGGTGGTGGATTACATCCTGACGAAGTGTTGGCGTACGAGTATTGAACCGTCATCACTTGTGCAACTGCGTGTGGACTGCGGGTGCAAATCACTATGAAACCGCATGCTCCGCTATCAATAATAAGCACAAGGATTCATAACGTACCAAAACAGACCTGTTAACTTTCATAATTACATGGATAGTATATTATCCCTGCTGCATGTTGCTTGAGTCTTTTAGGGTCGACATTCGCGTGACACAATCGCTCGGATGTCGCTCGACTATCCAATGAATGAAGTCACGAATACATTTGACATCGTCTACCTCACGCTGGGAACCGTCATCGCTCGCCGACTCGGCAATCACCTTCTTCTACCCCACAAGCTGCCTGACACACTGTACATGTAACCTGTATAAACACCTACCGAAGCTTCGTGCGAGCCCAAAAAACACTGGCATAGTAGCTAAACACAGTAGCTTTGCATCAAAGTAGCTTCAGACGCTGTATATACCAATCTCATCGACGCCTGCTACAGCTCAACTGTTCCGTGTTCTCTAACGGTGGGTACATTCAGCACTTGGTCGTGTTTCAATCATAATAAGTAACAGTAAACGTCGATCATAGACTTCGTTACACGTAATAGATTACGAGGACTACAAACTCTGTTCGCCTTCATACATCCAGCTTTTTTTGTTTTTTTGTTTGTCTTCGAACGACCAGGCGTTGCAGAGCTTCGTCAAGAAATTGCCGTCGATCATCGGCACGCTCGTCTTGCAGAGGCTCGTCGCGTTGAGGCGCCAGCCGAGCGGCGTTCGGACCTAATAGACCTCGCCAGTTGTATCAGGGTGTACTAAATGCCTAAATGCCGAGGTAGAATCGACTAGGGGGAGGCTATGCCTTAAGTTCTCGGTAATAGTTTAGCACTACTCGAAGTTTTCCTTTAACCCTCTTTCCACTGTGGCAGGTAGATTCGATGATGCGACGTTGCTTTACATAAAGGCCCACATTGCCTGCTGCCTACTGCAGAGCGACGCTCATGTATCGACTAAGCCGTGCTAAAGCACGGAGAAGCTCTGGATTTTATCATGCAGTAGTATGTAGCATTCCAAGCTACCGTAGTACATGTAGTAAAGTTTTTGTAAACGTGTTATCTCGTCCATTACGCTATTGCGAGTCCTATGATTGGCATAGGCTGTTGACTAGTGTAGCGTTCACATACGTATGCTCTCGCTTCTTCCGAGGGTGTGTAGGTAAGGAGAGGTTGTATAACTCGTTACCATTCCTTCGACTCAAGAGATTCCGTGTTTAGCTATTCTATGAACCTTGGTTTCGTGCGAAGTGATCTGTAAACTTCAGTTAGAGTGAACCAAATAACATGTAGGCGTCCGTCTCCAAGCCAATGATTACCCGTGAAAGATGCGTTTATGTAGCCATATCGGGTTTTACGCTATTATGGACTGCGCAGCACCACAGACTTGGCGGTGTGATGATGCTGCAGCGACTAGCACAGCGCGCGCGCCTCCCGGTGCTGCGTCCGCGCCAGCGCCTGCAGCTCCAGATGCGCCTCATCTCGTCCGCCTTCGATGCGCCCGCGCGCGAGCTGAGCGTGTCGGGGCAGCCGAGTCGCGTGGTTTTCGGTGCTAAAGTTGCTGCAACGCAGCTGGGGGCATTAAGTCGCGCCAGCGGAATGCGCAAGGTGCTGCTGGTGCGCGATCGCGACGCCGCCGCCGCCGCGCGCACGCAGTACGCCGAGTTCCTGCTCATGCAGGCGGGCGTGCCGTGCTTCCAGTACACGCTGGAGCGGGACTGCGCGACGCTGGACGGAGTGGACCACGCGGCCGCCACGGCTCAGCGCGTGGGCGCGGACGGAGTCGTGGCCTTCGGCGGCGGCAATGCAATGGACACGGCGCGCGCGGTGGCTGTGGTGCTGGCCAACGGGGGCAGCGCAGCGGACTTTGTAGCCACCGTGGAGGACGATAACGACGAGGTCGACCACGAGCTTAAGTTGCAGCAAGACGAGCGGGCCTTACCCACCATCCCGCTGTTGCTGGTCCCCACCATCGCCGGTAGCGGCGCCGAAGTGGCCAGGAGCACGCTGCTGCTCGACGAGGACGCCGAGACCAAGGTGCTGTTCGCGGCTGGCCGCGACATCGTGCCCGAGGTAAATGGGTCCATGTTGAAGTTGGAAGTTGCCTTTTTTGGGAACAATCTGTGACGTGTGAGAATGCTTTTGGGTTCTGGTTGTTGCTGCAGGCGGTGATCATCGACCCGACCTTGATGCTGACGGTGCCGCTGCGCGCGACGGTGCAGGGCGCGCTGACGACGCTGGGTCAGTGTCTCGAGTCGTACTTGTTGGGTTGCGCTGATGACGCGACGAACGCCTTGGTGCTGGAAGGACTGGAGGCGGTGGCTGGTGCTCTTGCTGCGCCGCTGAAGGAGGGCAAGCTGGACCTCAAGGGCGCCGCACTGCGTGAGCAGTTCGCACAGGCCAGTCTGCTCTCGGGCATTGCGGCCAACTCGTCGGGCACGGGCGCGGCGCAGGCGCTGGCGGTGTCCATGGGCGGCATCTCCGACCTGCCGCACTCGCAGGTGGCCACGGCCTTCCTGCCTTTCGTGTTCGACCGGTATGCGGAGCTGGCGAGCGAGAACGAGGGCGACCCGTTCTTCGACGAGCTGCGCGAGAAGCTGGAGAACGCGGCGGACCGACTCACGGCAGCCAGCGGCTTCCAGGGCGCGAATGTGGCGGCGTGGCTGCGGTACGTTATCACGCGCTTCGACCTGCCGACTGCGTCTACGCTCGAGCTGGACGAGAGCTTGCTCAATGGCCTCGCGGACCGCGCGGACCAGTACCAGGACGATTCCATGCAAGTGGCTCGTAGTGACGACAACGGCGCGATCATGGAGAAGGACGACCTGCGCGCGATCATCGACAGCGCTGTTCTGGTGGTGGAGCCTTCGAAGGAGGACGACGACAAGTGAACTCATTCCTAGACGCAATAACGAATGGGAGACCAAGATTCTCTTTACCACTACTGACTGGTATGCTTGTGTCTGTCTCTCTCGTGGTGCTCGTTCTTCAAGGGATCAACGTGTTTGGGCTCGATCGCCAGCCGGTGTACAGGCCAATGTGGCTAGAGCTGCGCGATTTCCCCACATCGCGGCACTGTTTGACCATTCCAAGCACGAACAGCGCTACTATCGCCATCAGATACACCCACCACATGCCTGGAACTGCGGACAACCAGAACCTGCCGCGGGCGTGATCACGAAAGTGCTCAAGGTCGTTGCTGGGATACTTGCCAGCAAAGTAGCCGACACCCCGCACTGCCATCATGGAGCCTATGAGACTACTAGCGACGATGGCAAACGGCCGCACCAGTAGCCACGAGAGAATGCCTCCAAGCAGGACAACGGCCCCGTCCAGCACTGCACTGGTGTCCCCCGACATCATGCGATAGGGAAGCGACGCTGTAAACGCGTATGCCAGCATAGACCCCACCAGGAACACGCCCAAGGGGAAGAAGGCCAACGCGACGCAGCCGCCAGCGATGCCAACGACGACGAAGCCGATCCACGAAGCTGCGAGCACCCACGCCTTCAAGCCGAACGTGTTCTCGAGCGCCGCCGACACCAACAACCCGCACACGAGGAACCCGCACGCGAAGACCATCGCGCGCAGCAGTCGGAAGCCGTAGAGGCAAACGACGAGCCCCACGATGATCGCGGACTCGGCGACGACACCCGGCTCGATGTGGAGGTGGTCGGGGAAGTAGCCGGCAGAAGGCGAATGCCCACAACAGGCGCCGAAAATGCTGGTCGCAAGCACCAACGCAGCAATAGTCAGACGCATCGCCGCCCTCTTGGTGGTTCTTCTTCTCCTCGCTTTTGGCATTAGGGGAAAATGGTCTGCGACGGGTATCAACAACATGTCCATCAAAAATGGGGGACTTCCTCTTTTTAGGCACTTTTTGGTGAAGTTATTTATTTGTCGGCATAACGGCGAGATCAAGAACGGCAGGATGGCTGCGAATGTTGTGGAACGTGGAGGGCCTAAAGGTGTCGCCGTGCAGGTAGGAGCGAGTACGCGTCAAAATTGATATCAACACGGTCTTACGTCTCTACCGAATGCGGTGTCCAGATGCACGCGTACATTGGCTCACCTCCCGCGAAACCAGGTTCGTACAGTAGCTGTGAAGCCGACTGCCCGGCTCGTTCTCAAATATGCTGAAAAAAACGGTTTTTTTTTACTTTGGGCCTTCAGACAATTCGGCTCTGCGGATGAAAGATGGTAAACAAGTTGAAGTTGCAAATGGTTCGACAGGAGAGGTAGGCAGCAGATATCTGCAGGTGACGAGTTATGAGCTCAAGATTGCTGACGCGTAAGATGCTTACTTGCCAAGTAGACCTTGGGACTGCAAGTAGACCACGTGTACCAGCAGGCAACCGAGGCAGACGTGATGGAGAGATCGCTGCGGCCGCTCGTAGCCGCTTGTGTGGAAGGCGTGAACGCCTCTGTGCTGGCTGTTGGCTCGGCCAAGACGCAAAAGAGTCGAGTTCTTTTCTCCCCCATGCCGGAGCAGAGTCTAGCTGCTGCAGTCTTCCAAACTCTGTTGGACACGCTTCAGCTCAAAGCCTCCACTCTCAGTAGCAGCGGCGCTAGCCATGCAGCAGCAAACGGCGGGATCTCAAGCGCCAGGAAGAACCAAGTTATATCCTCAGCAACTTTCTCGCTTCGAGTATCGTTCGCTGAGCTGTACGAGGAGACAATCACGGTTCGAGGCAGCTCAAAGAATGTTTACCTGCGTGACAGAGCTGGTTGCTAACCAGATGTCCGTCCACTTTTTATCAGGATCTTGTAGCTGCGAGCAGTGATGCCAGACCAGCTCTCTCGATCGAAGACGATCCAGCGCTAGGAAAAACTATCAAGAATTTGACCCAGTCGCCGCCTCTGACATCGCTATCGGAGTTTCGTCGAGTTTTAGACACCGGAATCAATGCAAGACGCAGCACCAACGGTCTCTACGGCAATTCGTCCGAGTTTAGCAGCGCTGTGCTGCGGGTAAACCTCTTTCATTCAACATTGTGTGTAGATTCATCTGGGAATTCACCACTTTTGGTGTTGTTCTTACAGATCTCCGTCAAGCAAACATTCGCCTTCAAAGACGCATCAGCTCAAGAGCTCCTCTCGTTCTTCGACCTCGTGGATCTTCCAGCTACCGATCGTCTTGCACGCGTTAGTATTGACTCTACTGCTGCTGCTCGCCTCCCTCGTGCTAAAGCTGACGAGATTATTTGTTTTGTCATCTGTAGGCTGGATCTGCCGTGCGCTTATCTGAAGGTCCGCTGCTGAACAAGTCCCTGTTCGCACTACTGGAGGTCGTTGAGAGTCTGACGCACAGCAGCGGAGATGAAGTTCCTGTTCGCTACCGAGGCTCGCAGCTCACAACTCTGCTTCAAGACGCACTAGGAGGCAACTGCCTCACCTTCGTGCTAATGTGTCTGAGCCCCGGTGACATGACTGGTTCTACCGCTACACTGCAGCTCGCTAGAATGCTGCCTCGCATCAGCACGTTCCCCGTAGTGAATAACGACATGCTGCGTGGCTTACGGCGCCGCCAGTTCATGGCTCAGAAGCAGATAGCCTCGACGCCCTCCGCGTTGGTAGCAGCTAAGGACGGTGCAACAGGCGAGAAGCAAAACCTAGCGGACTATGAGCGCAGACTCCACGATCTGGAGGGCAGGCTGGCCCAAAACGCACTGGAGCGGCGAGTGCTGCGCGAAGACAAGGACGTGCTGACAGCTCAGCTCGGAGAGCTGCGCGCCAAGTACCGCGAACTGTTCGACAACGAGCTCTCACTGCGCACTGAGCTGCTGGCATGCGAGCAAGAGAAGCTGGCGCTGAGCAAGGCGTTCGTCGCCTTTCAACTGGAGCGCGACACTCAGGTGCAGCAGCTCGACAGCGACAAGTTCGAGGTCGAGACGCGGCTGCTCAAGGCCGAGCAGCTCGTTGTGGAGATCCAGCAGGACGACACCACCAAGGCCGCACAGATCCAGGATCTGTGCGCCAAGATGAACGAGCTCGTGGCTGACAAGACCCGACTCGGAGGCGAGTTAACTCTGCTGCAAAAGGCGGTTCGAGCTGCCGAGAGCGCGCTTAACGCGGAGGCCAAGAAGAACCAGCAGCTCAGCCTCGAGCTCATCGTGGCGGTGAACCAGAAGCAGAAGTGTCAAGGCGAGATGGAAGCGCTCGCCGCTCAGTTGCGCTCACGCCAAGCTCAAGTCGACGCGCAGTTGAAAGAGTGCACGCAGCTTCGGTCGGACAACGAGGCGCTGCGTCAAAGTGCCGCCGAGTATGACGAGAAGCTCGAGGCTATGCGCAAGGACGTTGTGCGACGAGAGTTAGAGCTGGAGCGCGCGGAGCTGGCGGTTAAGAAGGAGCAGCTTGAGACGCAGCAGGCTGGACGAGATGCTGATAGCAAACATGAACGCTCAGTTAAGCAGCTGAGTGACGAGCTGGTAACCCAACGCGCAGCATTTGCAGCGGACAAACGCTCACTAGAGCTGCAACTGGAGCGAGTTCAACACGATCTGGCTCGAGAAACTCGAGACAAACAGCAAGCGATGGCGTCTTTAAAGGCCAAACATGAGGAGAACGAAGAACTGCTGCTGGCTTTGGAGCGCGCGCGGCATGACGCGCACGCGCAACTCGAGACGTTCCGATTGAAGCTCGCGCTGCTTCAGCAGTCGAGCAACAATGTCGAAGGAGCGGGCGAGTCTGCTTCTGGTGCTGGACTTCAAGCGTTGAGGGAGCTGCTGGTCTCATACCAAATGCGCGAAAGAGAACTGCGGGACGAACTCAGCAGCGCACGAAGCGCGAGCGTGCGTCTAGCCCGACACCTTCGAGATCCCTCTATACACGCTACCGAGCCACCACAAAAAAGCAACGAAAACGAGAAAGATGGAGCTCAAGAACACGGAGAGGGGCCGACTGAAACGGGAGAAGTTGAGCAACTGCGTGAACGTCTCGCTGCTGCAGAGCAACAAGTAGCGTCGGAGATGAAGCAGCGGACAGAGCAAGCGCTGGCGCTGGCAGAGCTTGAAGCGCGGAATGTAGCTCTAGTTCAGGAGCAGAAGGAGAGAAAGCGGGCGGGGCAGACTGCGCCAGCTCAAGACAGCGAAATTGGCGTCCGCGCTATCACCGAAATGCACGCGGCACTGGCGCGTCAACTGGAGGAAGTGCGCCGACTCACGCTCCAACAACAGCAGCAGCAGCAGCAGCAAAACCAGCGCGTTGACACTGCAACTCCTCCACCTTCACAGCCTCAAACCAGCTCGAATAATCCATCAGACGCCAGTGAGCTGGAGTCGCTTCGGGCAGCCAAAGCTCAACTCGAATCGCGGTTATCAAGCAGCAAGGCTCAGTGGATGGCGCTTCTGGAGCAGGTGGAGCGACGCTGTGCCGAGCTGTTCACCAAGAACGTCATGCTCACCGAGGACAACGAGAATCTCCGGCAACATCTCACCAAGGCGCGCATGAAAGCTCCTCGATGATGGAAACGGACGTTGCATCATCGCGCTGAGGAACCACTTAGCACGTTCTCACTTGACGGTTCGTGCGTGGTGTAAAAATGTCCGCCCTGCACGAACTGCGTTTAGACTGCGGGGTTCTGGTTAACCTCAATAAAAGTAGATTGCATTTCAGCAGTTCGCAGGTGGATCAACTGGAAGGTGGACCTGAAGAGGACGTTGATGGAGTCCCCGTCGCAGTATGTGGATCTGTCTTCTTGGGGCTTCAGGCTGTGGTGGTTCATCCTGCTCTCGGTTCATCTTGTGACCTTCGGGTACAACGCGTCCAATGGTCTGTTCTACTATGAGCTCGAGTCGACCTACCTGTACGCGTGTCTGATCTACTCGGGTATCGGAATGCCTGCTGAAGCCCACCATACGATCGCAAACGTGAACATTGCCATGGCCGGAATGCATGGCGTGTGCGTCTTACTGATGATGACTGGGTCTCTGCGGCACCGCAAGCTGGTATTTTACCCTTGGCAGCAAGAAACGGGTACGAATGGGCTCTCCAACAAGCCACTGGGGCTCAAGAACAGGAGCACAAGCTCTTCGCGACTGTAATCTGCAAAATTCCACACCATTCGACTGTACTCGAAAGTGTGGGGCCGGGAGGGCGTACTGGGCGTGAATGGGAGCAACTTCCACGCCATTCTCGCGGCTCGTGAACTATTGGAGACGGCACTTCAAACCGTGCAAGCGTATCGGATGAGTTGGCTCCTGCCTCGCATGCTGTTCAACCGCTTCTACCTGATCCTGCTGGTGCTCAACTGCTGGTCTTCGGTGGCGATTTACTCGCGGTTGTTCCGCTGGAATGAGGTTCGCAAAAGGCTTGCGTGTCTGATGTGCGACTGCATCCTCGATCTCGTGTCTTGCATCGGTGTGCCACTGACGGTAGTACTGAGTTACATCGACGACTTCGACCCCAAAATCCAGGGCTTTCCCCTACTAATCTGGTACGACGACGTGTGGTCTGCCAGCGTGCTGAACGAGTTTCAAATGGTCGTCGTTGTGTCTTGGTCGGACCTGGCGAGTCGAACGATCTTCTCGTTTGGTTTAATCATGACCACTACGAGCATGAAGAAGCTGCTGCGTAGAGCGAGTTCGGCCAGTAAGAGACGCATCGTCTGTGCTGCTAACAGCGTTCGGATCCGAGACAAGATGAACGCCGTCGGCCCCACGCAGCTAGAATTTGCTTCCGATCTAACGGCTATCAGAAGCGGTAGCGGCTGCTACAGCAAAACAGGCCTACGCACTCAATGTGGGTAGGTTTTCTTGCGGCTGATCCATCTCCTGGGGGTTAGTGGTGCTTGCTCTGCACATCCAAGCCTCGTGTCAACCGGAAGTGCCCCAATGCGTCTTGCAGGTTCATCCGTGGGCCCTGTCGGAGCCGGCGTGCTACCTCGCAGTCCTCGATTGCTATCGACTTGGGATATCGGGCAGTAACGACGAAGTTGAGGCCAAATGGAGCGAGTTCGACCGATCGACAGTCGTGACGCTGGTGATCCGTCATTGCCCCGCGCTGGAAGTCCCGGACATGATAGGTGACTTCCACTTGACCACAGGGATCAAGCTGTACAACTCGACCATCAACCACTGGGGGGAACCTGCTGCGCTTACAATCGCAAATCATCCCGAGCTGATTTGGTCCTACTTGGTACGGGTTGATGTGACCGATGGCATTATACCAGTCCAGGGATCGGACAATATACAGTCAAACCTGTTTATATGAGGCCCTGTTGGTGACCATCTACTACAATGACTCATATAAAATGGACTCAGCTAAAACAATTATGTGGTGCACGTAAAGAAATCGTGCATAGTTCGCTGCCGCTTTGCCTTCACCGTAGTCTCTCGAACCAAAGCGGTCACGGTCTGTAAAGCTCTTCGTTCTCTCAGTCTGCTCTCCGCATTGCAGCAGAAATGCAGCCAGCTCCATGCAGTGTCTCAGAGCAATGGCAGGTTGAACTGCGGTTTCCTGTTCCTCCTCTTCCTCCTAAGCGCTCCGCCAGCTCATGCGCCTTCAGCAGGAGCACGTCGTCCGCCATCGCCGTTTTAGCTTCGTTCTGAAAGAAAAATTCCCTCAGTTCCCGCTCGAACTGAGGGAATTTTTCTTTCAGAACGAAGCTATGAGTACGCTGAGTAATGTTAGCATGAATAGTAGAGTATATGAGTACGCTGAGTAATGTTAGCATGAATCGTCATGGCACTTATCCCCGATGGTTAGCGAGTCTTTACCCCTAACTGTACGTGTCCGAACATGATTGACGGTCTTCCTAGTGTCTAAAGCGAAAGTGGCCAGACAGAAGCATCGACGAGCAATGTTGGAGACTCGGTTGGGGTACCTCTCCCTCTTTCATGACGTCTGTTGCCAAGGACACAAGCCAAGTTATTATCACCGACGTAGGTACCGCAGTAACGCTGCAGCTCTGAGGTCTAAGTGTCTCCCCTCCTACGCATACGAAGTCTTTTCGCACGTAGTCGCAGTATCTGCTCAAATTTATTACGTATACACGTTGGTGCCATTACGTGGCTGTAATAGGCTTCTATAGGTCAGTTAATTAAGCTCAAATAGAAGGCCACTTAACCCCCCCCATTACGTGGCTGTAAAGAAAACAGAAGTGCAGCCCTGCGGACCTCAAGGCTACTCTCATGGAGAAAACCATAGCTCGATAAGAGAGCAAGTCTACGTGTACTTAATTCGGTTGTTCAGCGCCATCGACCCCTCGACGCGAAACGTGAAAAAAACTGAGACTCGATTAAGTACTGACGATGGATTGGGGTCTGATGACCAGCGAAGTGCTATTAAGGCTGTCAGAAGTATTCAATAGGCAACAGCCACGGAAAAAGGAGAGGAAAACTAGCGTATGGTGCTCTTTAATATCGTAAGAGAAGGTAGGGGCAGTTTTTCTTCCTGAACAATATTGACAATAAATAGTGGATATTGATGACATCGCTACAATACAATATTGATGCCCAACAATATTGCAATTTTATAATATCATTTTTTATTTTCCGATACCAGTCTTCAGATTTCTGTACGATCTTGAATTTTCACATACGAGCATCCACGATCTCGACTCGAAATGGTTAATGGGGACGACCATTTATCTGGAATACTCCCAGCTCACGGCCGTACCTCCAGTGCTGTTGCGTTTGGAGCCTTTTAGTCTCTCGTTAAGGGGGAACGCAATCTCCGAGCTCCCACCAGAGGTTTTTGAGGTCACGGGCATGACGTACTTGAACGTTGGAGGGCTACCAATACAAGAACTTCCCCGTAACGTCAGTCGTCTCTCGCCACAGTTGGTTTACATGAACATGGCGAACACAAACATCTCGTTTTTCTGGCAGTGGGTCGACCCATTCGTGGAGAGGAGACTGGGTCAACCCGTCGTGTCCCTGGCGATGCGAGAGACCCCATATTGCTCCGATCTCGATGAAATCATCGGTGGGGGGGGCCGATTCCTTCACCGTTCCACCGTCGCCGGGGTTTTCGGCATTGTTGATGGATCCGTCCAACGAAGAAATGATCAGAACCTTCGTCAACTGCACGCAAGTTGCTGAAGGCTTCGGTAACGCGTATCCGATCACTTTTGAAGACAGCATCAATGCACTCGAAGCAACTTAGCGCTAACCACTAGCGACCGAACAAAACTAACGTGCTAGATTAGTTTGGATAAAACCTAGCGAGTGAAAAACTACCAAATGATGAATGCACCTGTCGCCACTAAATACTTACAGGCGGCACTGGCGCTATAGTTCAGCTACTATCGAGCAGTAGCTGCATATAGTGAGGTCTTGGAAATAACGTGTCGACTTCGACGTCGACGTCTACGGATGAATGTTGTTGCTGCGCAACTGGAACGAGTCGTACTGCCGCGTTCCCCACGCGTTGTAGCTCTTGCGCAGCAGGTGGTCCGCGCGGTGCCGGATCTCTCGCCGCGACAGCCCAACGCATAACCGCGTGCGCATATCGGCGATAACGCGTGCCAGCTTCGCGCCGTGGAAGCAAGGGAAAGGAGAATGCTGACCCGTAGTCTGCAGCAGCGCAGCGATCTCGGACTGGTACTTCTGGAGCACCACGAAGCCCTCGCACAAGCAGTTGCGGAAGTGCTTGTAGCCAGGAGACCCCAGACCTCCCATCACGTCGACCATCTCCTTCGTGAGCTTGAATGGGGCGTCCTCCACGCTGAACATGCCGCCGGGTGCGATGCCCAGGATGAAACCAAAGTCGATGTGAATCACGCGGCCCTCGGCACTGAGCAGAATGTTGCCGTTGTGGCGATCCTTGAGTAGCAGCACGTAGCTCACAATGGAGTACGCGGCCATGCTCTCAATGAATCGGCGCTGAGCTGCAATGAACTCCGGGCTTGAGGGTGCGCCGTAGACGCTGCGGAAGTATTCAGACAGTTTGCCACCCGCGAACGTCTTCTTCAGATGGTCCAGCGAGCAGGCATCGGTAATCGTCTCTAGTAACCCGATGTTCGCTCCAGTCGCGACGATCCGGTAAGTGCGCAGCCACAAGTGCGGCGCCTCGAACTCGAAGATGGACTTGAGCTTATGAATGAGCTGCATCGTGAACACTTCCTGACGCAAATCGTCGTTCGTCTTGACAATCACCGAGAAGAGGTTCCAGCCGGGCAGCTTGCCCATAGGCGACTCACTCTGGATGCGCGCCTTGCGTTCCTCCCAGCTCTCGCCAAACACCTTACTGTCATACACGAAGTTCTCGACTCCTCGACGTCCAGCGCGTGCTCCAGCTCCCATCTTGCTGCCTCGGCTGGGTTGCGGCAAGTGTGGCATCATGCTACTATGGCGCCTGCTACTAGCTGGTGCCGATGTCTGTCGACTGCTAGTTGGTAGAGTCATGTGGCGCCCCCGACCTTCACCTCTGTCGCTGTCCTCTTCCTGGTCATTCAACGAAGGTTCACCCCCATGAAGCGGAGCGAGATCATTCGGACAGCTAGCAGGGACAGCGATCGTGCTAGTTGGAGTTGGCGTTGCTAGAGTCGAGCTGCTGCACGGGGATAGCATCGTCTCCCCGCTTGACGAAACAACCGAGGCTTCGATCTCATCCAGAACCGCCGACTCGAAGAACGTCGAGTTGCGCGGGTGAGAGCTACACACAAACGGACGGAGTCGATCCGTGTCAGCGTCGTCGAGACCAATCGCACCAGCGCTTTGAACGGGAACGGTTTCCACGAAAATGAGGGTCGGCGCGCGCATCTTCGTAGAGAAGACCTTGCCTTCCGTCGGCGGGATGCGCACAACCTGGTACAGCTCATCCGACGCCGCGCTCAGCGGATAAAGAGCTGAGGACTGCAGCGTGTTGTTCAATGTCTCCAACTCGCCCGCCAGGAATTTCCCGCGGTCCGAAACTGGCTGAATGTGACGCAGACGTTCACTGATGGCCGCCAGCGACTGCACGAAGCTCACTTGCTCCAGCACCAGCGATTCAATCCCAGCTCCTGGCGTATCGTCCGACACGCTGCTTCCCTCGACCTCCAATGAGTCGTACAGGATGCTGGACTGGAACTCACACAGCTCGATTCCTGAGGCTGCCAACTCTGCGGCGCAGTTCTCGAACTGCGGCACGTTCTTCGCGTTCAGCCAGCGCTCAATCATCGAGTCAGGCTCCAGCGAGATGAGTTTCTCCATGTCGGCGTTGATCTGCCGCAGGTCGGTCAGGATCTGCGCTAGCTGGTGCTCGGGGCAGTCGGCAAACACCAGGTCCTTCCAGATACTGAACATGTGCGAGCTGTCGGGCGACGTGGTGTTCGGGTAGATGAAGCCGAGCAGCGACAGCAGCGTGTGCGGGTGCAGGTTGTGGTAGCTGCCGTCGCACACGGAGGCCTGCGCGTGCCAAATGGTCTGCAGCGCGATACGCGGAGATCGTCGACAAATGGCGCGAATGTAGCGCTGCAGGTAGAAGAGCTGGGCCCCGCAGCGAGGAGCTGGCTCGGCGTCGAGACACTGCACCAGGTGCAGCAGTTGGTACCACAGATTCTCCACGCGATCCACGCACGTCTCGGCGTAGAACGGGAGCCGCTCGCACGCCACGCGGAACAGGTGCGGCTTCTTCCTCGTCTGGTACAGGATCTTGATGGTGCGGTTGAGCGTCATGGGGCCGTGTCGGAGCTTGTGCAGCGTCCTGGCCAGCATGTCTCCGCCCTGGTTCCTGCGCGCAGCAGCGGCCGCGTCCGTGCGCGCGACGAGCGCGTCCATGGAGATGCCTCGACTGGCCATGGGGCCCAGGAACCGCTTGGTCGAGCGGAGGTACCCGATGAACTCCTGTCGCTGCGCGCAGTGGTCGCAGCAGCGCCGCGCCGCGCGCAGTCCGAGGTGCTGCAGTCGGATGCCGTTGCTGCAGTGTCGGGCACAGAACGCGCGCGCGCAGGAGCCGCACACCACGCGGCGCGCCACGAGCGGACGGAAGCGGACGCAGCACTCGGAGCAGCCCGCGTCCCCCACAGCCAGCGCCTGGCCGTACGTCAAGTCCGACGGCGCCGACATGACGGACGTCACGTCGGAACCTGCCGCCGGCCGGTCACCGACAAGAGACGACGGGAACGCGCAAGGTGTCGGCGGCGGCAGACTGCCCGTGGACGAGTCCGTCAGTGCCGGTGCCGGCATGATCCTGCGTCCGCCGTCATCGTTGTTGCTGCTGCTGTTGTTGTTATTATTGTCGCTTGATACTGCCGGCATCAGGTCGGCCGAGCTCGAGCTCTTGGTGCGCTGCAGAGCCTGCTCCAGATGCTGCAGCCAGCCCTCGCGCTCACGCGCCGACTCGGCCGAGCACAGCAGCAGCCGCTTGGACGTCGTGCGTACGGCGAAGGCGTGCGGGTACCGGCCGAGAGCGGTGCGGCCGTCCCAGGGCTCGACGGCTTGGACCCAGACTTCTCCGCGCAGCTGCGAGTCCGTCTCGGCACTCTCCTTGCTCCGGTACCAGCGCAGACGCGCGCCCTGCAGCACGCAGAAGCGCCACGAGCCCATGTAGACGCTGCTCGAGTAGCGCTTGCGGAGGTACCCGCCGAAGAGGCGTCCGGGCTGTTGCGGCGGCATTGCCCCCGTCTTGTCGGCCGAAGCCGGCAGCTCCGTCGTGGTGCCGGCCATCTCTCCGGCTGCTGTCGTCGGATGCCGTCAGGTCGGCGGCGGCGGAAGATTTGTGAGCGCTGCCGTTCCGAGACGGAGACGGAAACGGAGAGAGAGCAGGGCGTCAGTCCGACGTGACGACCAAGCGGCGGGCAGGCAGCCTGATTCTCCTCCTTTCGCTCAATGAGCTGCCGGTTGTCGGTTGTCAGCAGCGGCGTCGGTTGTCGGTGTACCCCTGTGGCTGCCGACGGAGGAACCTCACGGGGGTGAGCGGGGCGAAGAAGCGAATCGAAGGCGGTGACCGCTCTTCCTCTTCCTTCCTTCCTTCCTTCCTTCCTTCCTTCCTTCCTTCCTTCCTTCCTTGCTCTTGCTTGGGCGTGTGCGGAATGCGGGCCGGCAGGAGAAATTCAGTGCAGTCACAGCAAGAGACGAGCCGGTGTCGGATTTAGTGGGAGCGACATACAAACGCCAAGTCAACTGGCTGTCAACAACAGGGCGGACCAGCCAGGCGAAAGGAGAAATCTGCACACGCCCATGAGCAGCGCAGTTCCTGACAGGAACTTCCTGTCGGCGTTGCTGCCGTCAACACCCAGCTCGCCTTGGGTCGCTGCTGAGGCTTGTGCATTCTGCGCGGTCTGCAAGGACATGTATTTGTGCCGGCCGACCAGATGGGGGCTGTCAAACGGGGGTGGGCGGCACATCTGAGACCTTGATCTCGACCTGCAGGGTCCGCAGGGCCAGCGGAGCCTTTCAAGTGTAGCCATTTCGCTCTCCAGGGGTACAGTACATGCTGCAAGCTCGTTCTCTCCTTGCGCAGCTACAAACAGCAGCGCAAGATCCCAGTTACCTGGGGGTCACAATGCTATTACCATCACTCACGGAAACCTGCCAGACGCCCACGAGCAGCGATGCACCTGAGGTGCCATCTCGGAGCGAATGTTTTGGAACGACAATGATACAAGTTTTGTGTTCAAAAACAACGTGCAAGTTGTTGGGGAAAGGGAAAGCTTACAAACCCGATGTGAGCAAAGTTCCCCAGGCGAGGGAGGGGTAGCTTTGAGTCAGCAGCAACTTTCCATTCTATCGGACTCCAGCTCGCGGATTCATTTCAAACTTCATCCAGATCTTCGTGATGCGCGAGTTAAATGTCTACTGGGAGCGATCAGTGGTAACTACAAGCGATCGCACAAGGTACGAGTTGCAAGCCATCGTTGTGATCCAAAAAAACTTTATTCCTCGAATTACCAAGTGCTTCCATCGCACGGCACGACGTCCTATCATAGGCTTCAAGTTTCTGAGGTGCGCGATTTGCGGGGACCGATATTTACAAGTACAAGTACTGTTGTCGAGCTCAAGGTCTCATGGTTTACATTTGATGCCAATGTTGAGGCAACACAAAATGAGCAGGAAGTCCACTTGAAGAGCGATGCTCTATCCTGTGCACCGGCAAACGGTTTTGATCAGAATTGACGGCACTCCGTGTGATATTTTGTTACATGTACATGTATTTTATTGTCCGGGTACGTCTTCTACATTAGTGTCGCGTTTCTTATCAAAACACAGTCTACTCCAGAAGATGACCTGCGTTTCTTGTTGCCTTAGTAAGGCAGCCTTACACGTGCCGATACTGTACTGTACACATGCAGTCAAATCTTCACCTGGATACACTTCAACGAGAACAACGCAAGTGTGGCGTTTTCTATTGCTCGTTGTTACCGCCACAATAACCAAGAACGATTTTTTTATTCTTGCGTGCAAGGCTGCGTAGCATGAGGACACACGCTACAGCAGCAACGCCTCTGTGGATAAAGTAAGGAAAGACCATGGAGAGTACCCTACGTATCGAATTGAAAAGACATCAACTTGTTCTAGCTCAATCTTGCTCTAGCACAATCTAAAACGTCAATACGCTTCACGTGAGATCTAACGCGTAGCCTTCAACGAAACAAACAAGGGTGCCAGTGCCATTGCTGACGCCCGCTTAGTTCCTCCTGCGGCGGATGTTGCACTTGGAAGTGGAAGTCGTGGCAGTCGACGTGTACATGGACTCCTTGGTAGCAGCGTCCGACTTGACTGCCGTGGGGTCAGCCTCGCCGCCAATCTCCGACTGCATGACGCTCTCATCGGACGAGACCTCCTGCTCCTGCTTGGAGCCCGACTCCTTCTTCTCCGACTTGTCGTCACCCTTCGACGACTTCGATGAATTGTCCTTGCTCTCCTCCTTGTTGTCACCGTTCGAAGACTTGGACGAAGTCTTCTGCTCTTCGTCACCGCCGCCATTGTTCTCGTCGGTAGACTTGGAAGCTGTTTGGCTCCACGTCTTACTGTCGGCGTTGTCGTTACCACCTTCAACGCTACCCTCAGTCGAGGAGGCAGTGGATTCCTGCGTCTGCTGAGACGGAGTGTTGCCATCATCGTTGTTGCCGCTCGATTCAGTGGGCGAATCCGGAGACACCGTGCCCGGCAATTCCTCCGAGGTGCTGCCCTCCGAAGACGTCGAAGGGGTTGAAGGCGTCGAGGGGGTCGATCCCTGGCTCGGCGTCGAACCACCAGCCTTCGACACGTCCTGGTTCAGGTGGATGTCGCTCTCCGAGTACTGACACAAAGGAGGCGACGGACCGTCGCCCAGCATCGAAGGCTCGCCGTCGGCGTTGCCCTGCGACCACTGACAGATCTTCACCTTCTTGCCGCTCGACTTGACCCAGATGTTGCTCAGCGTGGCCTCGTCCTTCCAGTTCTTGTTGACCGTCACCACGGCGTTGTCCGGGTTCACGATGTACACGTTCGACACGTCCACCTTGCGCTGCTTGTCGCCGCACGTGCCGCACGAGCGGTAGAGCTTGCTGATGTCCTCGCCGTAGAAGCCGTCGATCTTGACGGTACCGAAGCCGTTGTGCTGGATGACCTTGTCGTCGGCCGAGCGAGCGCCGCCGCCCGTGACCGTCGTGACACTGGAGGCGGTGCCGCCCTTGACGCTCAGCGCGTCCTCGCACACGTCGTCCCACCAGACGTTCTCAATGGTGCAGTCGTGCTTATCGCAGTGGACGCCCTCCATTTGGTTCTTGCCGATGATGACGTTCTTGAGCGTCGAGCCGGGCTCCATCTTGAACACGGCCGTGTCGGCGCCGCTCTCGGTTTGACCCTCGCACGAGACGTCGGAGCGTTCGTACGTCTTCATCTTGCCGTCGAACACCTCGCCAGCCTTGACGATGCGAGCTTCAGCGAACTGGACGGTGCCGGCGCTGGTGGGCCAGGTGCCGTCCGGGACGGATCCGCCGCTGGTAGATGGCTTAGTGCTGCCACCGCCAGTACCGGTAGTTTGGCTGCCGGTGGAGGATGCCGGAGTCTCCGATGTGTCGCTGCCGGTGGAGGACGTAGCAGGTGTAGTGGTATCGCTGCCTTCATCGGTCTCGCTTGACTCGGACGAGGTCGTAGGCGTGTTGGACCAGGACGTCTGGCTACCGGCAGAAGACACCGCGGGGGTGTCTGCGTTGTTCTCATCACTACCGGCATCGTCATTGCCGGCAACTTCACTGCCGGCAACGTCGTCGTTCGACTCCGACGAGGTGATGGGGGCTTCCGTCGACTGGGTTTGAGAAGTGCTGCTGCCTTCCGAAGGCGACGTCGGGGTCGACGGCTTGCTCGGACTCGAGGCTCCAGCCTTAGAAATGTCCTGGTTGATATGGATATCGCTGTCCGTGTACTGACACAGAGGCGGAGAGGGACCGTCGCCGACGTTCTTCGGGTCCTTGCTGCCCTGCGACCACTGGCACACCTTGACATCGTCCTTGCCGTTCGAAGTCTTCACCCAAATGTTGCTCAGAGTGGCCTTGTCGCCGTAGTTCTTGTTCACCGTAACAACGCTCACCAACGGGTTCACGGCGTACACGTTCTTCAGCGTCACGGTACGAGGAATGTCGCCACAAGTACCGCACGAGCGGTAGAGCTTGCCGAACTCCTCAGCGTAGAAGCCGTCGATGTTGACCGTACCCTGGCCGTTGTGCTGCACCACCTTGTCCGAGGCAGATTTCGCGCCACAGTTCGTCACGGTGGTCACACTGGAAGCAGTACCGCCCTTAATGCTTAGCGCGTCCTCGCACACGTCGTCCCACCAAACGTTCTCAATGGTACAGTCGTGGTCGTCACAGTGCACCCCCTCCTTCTGGTTCTTGCCGATGATGGCGTTCTTGAGGGTGCCGCCAGCCTCCACGAGGAAGACAGCGGTGTCCTTCTGGCCCTCGCCGCCCGTGCACGTGATGTCGGAGCGGTCGAACGTCTGCATCTTACCGTCAAAGACCTCACCGGCCTTGATAACGCGGGGCGCCGTGAACTTGACGGATCCCGTACTGGTAGGCCATGTGCCGTCCGGAAGAGTTCCGCCCGCAGAAGAAGAGGGAGTGGTCTGAGATTGAGTCTGGCTGCCTGCCGAGGTAGACGAACCCTGCGTGGTTTCACCACCAGAAGTCTCACTGCCGGTCGAAGTGTTTTCACCGTCGTCTCCTCCCTTAGAGACACTCGTCTCCTCGTCACCGCCGTTGTCGGTACCGCTCGACTCGGTAGTCGGCGTTTCAGAGGTCTGACTGCCACCGACAGTCTGAACGGGGGCATCTTCGCCACTCTCACCAGCATCGCTAGCAGGGGCGGGGGTAGTCGGCTCGGACTCGGAAGTACTGCTGCCCTCCGAAGGCGTCGAAGGGGTTGAAGGCGTCGAGGGGGTCGATCCCTGGCTCGGCGTCGAACCACCAGCCTTCGACACGTCCTGGTTCAGGTGGATGTCGCTCTCCGAGTACTGACACAAAGGAGGCGACGGACCGTCGCCCAGCATCGAAGGCTCGCCGTCGGCGTTGCCCTGCGACCACTGACAGATCTTCACCTTCTTGCCGCTCGACTTGACCCAGATGTTGCTCAGCGTGGCCTCGTCCTTCCAGTTCTTGTTGACCGTCACCACGGCGTTGTCCGGGTTCACGATGTACACGTTCGACACGTCCACCTTGCGCTGCTTGTCGCCGCACGTGCCGCACGAGCGGTAGAGCTTGCTGATGTCCTCGCCGTAGAAGCCGTCGATCTTGACGGTACCGAAGCCGTTGTGCTGGATGACCTTGTCGTCGGCCGAGCGAGCGCCGCCGCCCGTGACCGTCGTGACACTGGAGGCGGTGCCGCCCTTGACGCTCAGCGCGTCCTCGCACACGTCGTCCCACCAGACGTTCTCAATGGTGCAGTCGTGCTTATCGCAGTGGACGCCCTCCATTTGGTTCTTGCCGATGATGACGTTCTTGAGCGTCGAGCCGGGCTCCATCTTGAACACGGCCGTGTCGGCGCCGCTCTCGGTTTGACCCTCGCACGAGACGTCGGAGCGTTCGTACGTCTTCATCTTGCCGTCGAACACCTCGCCAGCCTTGACGATGCGAGCTTCAGCGAACTGGACGGTGCCGGCGCTGGTGGGCCAGGTGCCGTCCGGGACGGATCCGCCGCTGGTAGATGGCTTAGTGCTGCCACCGCCAGTACCGGTAGTTTGGCTGCCGGTGGAGGATGCCGGAGTCTCCGATGTGTCGCTGCCGGTGGGAGAGGCCGGAGTCTCCGACGTCTGACTGCCGACAGTCGAAAAGGTGATCGGCTCTTGCTTCCAGGATTCGTCGTTCGACTCGGACGTCTTACTTGATTTCGATGAGCCAACGTCATTGTTGTCGTCATCCGACTTTCCACTCTTCCCCGACGTAGCGGGCGCCTCGGTAGAATAGGTGTCGGATTTGTCATCCTTACCACCGTTGCTGTCCCCATCAGACTTTTTGCTTGACCCCCACGACGGAGAAGGGCCTTGGCTCCAATAGTTTCCGGAGCCCTGCTGCCACGAGTTGGAGACGTCTTTGCCGGAGCCCTCCTTGGAGGGCGCCTGGGCCCACGAACTCGCAGGCGCGTCCTTCTTGTAGTCCGACTTGTCAGACTTTTTGTCCTCCGTGTTCTCGCTGTCGTCGGACTTCTTGCTCGCCTCCCAAGTGGCCGGGGCGTCCGTGGACTGCTGTTGCTGCGTGACAGAGTCACCACCATTGTACTGTGCAGCGTCACCCCAGGTGTCCTCTGCTAAGGCTGCGCCGAGGGTGGTGCTAAGCAGCACCACCATGGAGGCGACCGTGGCGGTCCGAATCTTGACCATTGTGACTTTGGATCAGCGGGGCGTCGTGGAGTTCCTACAGACCAAGGGGGGACTGGAGGGCACTTGCTCGGCGCTGAACCAATTGCTAAATGGAACGGAACTGGTTACCTGGGAAGTTCCTGGCTGCGTTCGATCGAGTCGAGACCCACCAACAGCAGGGAAACCTGTCGCTGGATTGCCTGGGCGTTGCTTTATCACCTTTGGGGCCGGGTTGCGCATTGCATAAAGCTTGCAGATCGCGCACGCGATCCTCCATTGATCCAGACACTTTGGACCGGTTATCTCCAGCTTGAGCTTCGAGATTGTCCACCTTTTTGCCATTTTTCTGGTCGCTCACGACCGTTGGAGAGCAATTTCCATAATCCAGTACATATGTACTGGATTATCACTTGCATCTGCCAGCACCCTTCATGAGCACACCTATTACTACAATACTTACCGTTCATAGGAGTAATTATTGCCCTCTAACGTATTGTTCTTTTTGTTGAAAGGTTCAGGTGGCAACTACAGTAAACACGATTCATTCCGTACCTAGCCATCTACTGTTTTTGAGCTCCTTTGAGCACCCTCGAACTTAACACCAAGTCTACTGTGATGGCCAGTATTTCGCTGAATTAATTTTTGGCTTTTGGATAATCCAGTACATATGTACTGGATTATGGAAATTGCTCACCGTTGGAGGCTGCGCGGCCGAGAATCTCGTGCAAAAAACGCCGAGCCCGACCAGTTTGGAGCTTTGCTGGATGCACATGTGGAAGTTAGGTTTCATTCTGAAAATCCAAGTGTTTTGCAGCATCGTTAATCGGCCATTTAATCCACAACATTAATCGGTGTTAGTCTCGAATGCAACAACTTTCTACATTCCGGTTGGGCAGCGCAGCTTACATCGGTGGGGCAAGCAGTACTTCGCACAGTCTATCGGCATTAACTCCCATGCAGTTTATTTACTTATTTATTTCTACCATACCTGCAGTATCATGTATGGGGCCTACGCCTGACATGACGCATCAAGAGCGACAAGCTTTGCGTCTGGCGTGCAGCCTCGGTCGTAACGCGGGGGCAAGGGGAGCGAACTGAGAATTGCCGTGTAAAGTACCGGCAGAATGGCGCGCCGGTTGATCATAGACACGGTCAAGCCCCAGCCGATTTCACGCCATTACAGACAACGACTTACAAAGCCGGCAGACACAAAAAGCCGGCAGACACAAAAAGCCGACAGACGAAGTCAAGCAAAGCTTAACATAAGCAAACCAGCCAATCAGATTCAATCAAATGACTTCATCTTTGAATACCATCTGGTTTTGTGTACTTTATATGCTTGCTTGTGTACTTTATGCAACACGCCGTGTGTTTTATGACAGTTTTACAGATTT
The DNA here is from genome assembly GCF_000149755.1 of Phytophthora sojae. Lineage (NCBI taxonomy): Eukaryota > Oomycota > Peronosporomycetes > Peronosporales > Peronosporaceae > Phytophthora > Phytophthora sojae. The sequence continues at coordinate 8,311,562 of NW_009258117.1, forward strand.
GACGGGAGGGAATTTATCGTTGTTTTTATATAGGAGGATGGCATTAAGCATGCCGGCTTTGTAAGTCGTTGTCTGTAGCGTTGACATGGCTATGCTTCGAGACTCGGTCGTCGCCCGACAGGAAGGGAGTTCAAAATGGCTTTGAGGCGAGATGTCCGTCGCCACAATACGGAGTCGCTCACTTCTGGTTTGCGCTGGCCGAGCGCTGGAACCCCAAGACGCCCCCTAAGACACCCACGCTAGCATCAGAGACACACAAAGATGCATGTGGCGCTGCACCTCGTACAGGCGTCCCCGGGCTAGTCCCGGCTGTATATTTTAATGTACCTCGCACAGGAAGTACAACAAGCTCTCAAGATTTGCGCGCTACTTCTACAAGCATATTGATTTAGATGAGTGTACAGCGAGACCTACTGCGACAAGTGGCACGTTGCGGGAATACCTCCAGTATTCTTGAGCTAAGCTTTAGTAAGTCAGTACATACTCGTTTATGTTCAGACCGCGTGAATCTTGTTGATTCGCAAACATCATAAGTACCTGTGGCGAATAGGCCGGGGACGCCTGTACGTACATGCAGCAGACAAAATTAGTCAGCATCGATTGTCGGGTCTTAATCGTTGAATATTACTAATGGGGCTAACGAGACACGAACAGTAAACTGCGGGTCCTTTACAGGGCCACGAACAGTAAACTGCACGTTCACGCTTCGCGCAACGAAAACACGCATCCGGCCCAGCTGGCGTTTGATGCAAACTCTACAGCCCACACGTTCGGGGTTCCTCTCCGTTTCTGATACACGTACGCCTCAAACCAACACTGTAAAAGCCAAGCTGCTACGATCCTGCAAGTAGAAAAAACTTCTGCAGTTTCCGAGCAAACTTCACCCCCCCCCAGCTCGATGACGTCTTTGTTATCGGGGCCCCAGATTCTTGAATCAGTTTCGACAACTCGATGCTGTTCGATCTGTGTGCGTTTATTGCAGTTGGGGGGGGCCTGCTGGCATCTTGGATCTGTACTGCTTAACATGCGCTTCTGTATCTATGGCCCATAGACTATGGGACACGAGCTTTCATTTGCGTTCGTCCTTGTGGACGATGTAGGTCCTTTCGATGCAGGCTTTTTAAGTTGAACCGGTATTGTTGAAAATTTCAACAATACCGGTACTGTACATTGTCCAACACTTGTTAAACGCAGAGGCATCTCGCGTGTTTCTTTACAGGTTCAGCATCGCCAGCACGTCGGACGTCGAAGGAGTCTGGTACAACAGCAAACACATTTCTGGCCAACAACAAACACTTTTTGACCACTAGCAAACACAAACTGACACGACCAAACACTTGTCGCGGAAAGTGGCCATTGGCAAACACATTACTGACCACTACATGTAGCAAACATGCACGGAGATGTGCATGAGTGCAGTAACGGTTACGGAACGTTCATCGTTCGCTATACAGCCTGTAATCTGACCGGGTCAGTTTATTTTGAATAGATCGTCTAGATTAATCTGATCGAAGGTCATTTTATTTTGAACAAAATGTAAAATCGAAAATCGCTTCACTGCTGTGTGTTTTTAGCTGCATGTTCCAAGCGAAGTGGCTACTGAAGGCGGCGGCCCTCGGCTAGACAAGGATGCTGATACGCTGGGAGACATCGGTAATGCGTAGCAGCAGCAAGGGCGTGTTGATGAGTAGGATTTACTTCTGCTCGTGCATGTTGTAGTTAACAATACGACTTTTGATCACGGATACAGCATTTGCATGCGCATTCGTGCTAACCAACTCAATTCCATGTTATTCGGAAGTGTGGCCCACCAGGCTGCTCTACCTTGTGTCGTTCAAAATAATAATAATAAACACTCGGATGTGCACAATGGCGTTTCCGATAGCGTTAAAACTATATTTTGAGCGGTAAGATATCTCGCGCTTTCCTCCGGTCTGTCTTCATGACCTATTAAGAGATCTAAGACGCTATCTCTCCAGCCTATTCGTGAGGTGTATGACTGAAACGCTTTATTTACTCAAGTTCCAACACATTTGGACATATTATGATTATGAGAGATTCCGCAGCACTTGCTCCTTACGTGTGAAGGTCGCGTGGCATTAACTGCATTATCAATGATGAAAGCGCAACGATCTCACTAAAGCTCGACCCGAACTCGCTAGTGCTTAGATGAAAGGATATATAAAAGAAAACATACACTCTATATCAAAGCAAGCACGGACTCACCCAGGATTTACGTAATATCTACGCTAAACGGATAGCACATACCTACTTCTCTGCTGCTTTGCAGTCCTACTAGCATATATTTTATATCTGCCGTTCCAACGGTCCCCCATGTAAGAGGTCGTGGCGATCTAGGCGTAATATCGACTCCTACCGTCTAGCACAGGAGAACGAAAGCTATAATCAACGCGTAAACCGCGGCAACATGTAACGAGAGTGTACTAACCGCGCGCATACAATGCCTTGTAGTATCAGCTGTGATACTGCAAGGTGCCGTACATGCAATGAAAACTAGGAGTACGATATGCACGACTGATAGATATCAAAGTTGTGGTCGCAAGGTAAGAATAAACGTTCGTATATATTTCAAGAAGTTATGAGTAAAATGTGTTTGCCAGACGTTTCATAGGTTACGCGATATTGTAGCCGCTCTCCTCCCTCGGGTATGTGTGGAAGGGATACCAGCACTCAGTAGCAGCAGTGTGTTGTTCGAAACGCAAAAATATCATAACTACTCACATCTTTAATAATAAATAAATACTCAGAGTATTGGGTATAGAACTACTAGCGTTTATAGAAGTTATATTCTTCTTCGTTGGAATACTGGTCAAGCACGACCCCAGAACGCCCAGCGACTCCAGAACGCCCAGCTTAATTTATTCGCTTAGAGGAATGCGAGCAGGGTTCGGTTTAAGCCACCTAGAAATCCCTGAGTAACTTACTATATCGTTTTTTTACTCTTCCTTTTCAGCGGGGTGCGAGCAGGTATGCTTCCGCTCAATCATCAACGCCTTGTGTCTAGCTGGCCTCAACTGATGGCCAAAGCTGATTTAGTGTCGCTAAGGCGCTCGACAAACGCAGTCGAACTGGTTAGAATTTGTTTACTTACTGTCTTTTGGTCAGATTATTGTGCTCAAATAAACTGACCATTGGTCAGATTATTGTCAACGATGAACGTCTCTTGTATTACTTATTGCGCACTTTTATTGTGCTTCTAGCCGGGTCATTCTACCCAACTTATGTGCATGAAAGTGTTTGCTAGTGGCCACTTGTAAGTGTTTGCTGGTGCCGCTTTCGTGTTTGTTGTTGGCTTTTACACACGTAGAAGTGTGTACCAACTCATTCCACCCAACTGTAGGTCTTCACAACCAAGCAACGCTGGCGGATGTAGCCCATCAGTTCTACGCATTGTGGTCTAAAATACCTGCACTGCATTCTGCATTCTGTAGTCTGCAGCTATCCACTGAAGCTGCGTGTACTGAGCAGCATTTTCCCATTCCGCGGATTCGGCTGCTTGTCGTGGAATGACTATGTGGTGTTCCTGTCCAGTTGTGAATTCTTGGTCGTCTTCAAGAGCAAGTAGAACACCTCTCTGTGGCGCAATCTTTGGATAATACATGTACAGCTGGCAGACGTGACAACCACAGTCTAGGATTGCGTCCACATGCAATACATAATTATTCTTTGCGGAAGCACTACTACGTGCAAATTTGTGGCACTTCTTACATCAATGCTAGTGCGGGATGTGTGCTTCCCTACATCGTACCGGCGCAATATGAAGAAAAATGACATGTACTGTAGTTGGGTTCATTGTCTTGATCAAGTGTACACATCATTGAGGTATGCTGAGGGACATTGCACCTATATCATTGAACCATAGCCCCACAATCACCAAGAACGGGCATCGCGAAATGGTAAATCTTTGAATGAACCGATCCAATCCATATTGACTGTACAGACCAGCTACTGTACGCGAGTGGTTGATCATAAGAGAAAATGTCCAGGATACATGCATATACCGTACCTCACATAAAGAATGGTTAACAGTTAGATTGCCATTTCAAGACCGGGGGCAATCTTTTTGAAATTGAAACGTAATTTTAGCCAATCAAAACGCATATAACTGCTAAATATTAACAGGAAGAAAACATTTTCGAAGAAAATGAGAGCTTTTTAACGGTAATTTGAGTGCCAAATGAGAAAGACGAAAAGTAATCTTTGTGTGAGGTACGGTACTCGGCGAGTGAGTATCACGATTTTTTTGTAATTATCAAAGTTACAGAAGTCTAATACTGTATGATCATATTTCTAAGAAAGTGATAAAAGTGTGCATTTATTTAATATATCGAAAGTAACAGGTGCCACAGACGGCTGTCCAAAGGATATTTATCACTACTGACCTTGATTTCGTCGTACTTTATCAGTAGTGACCTTGATTTCGAATTTCGGCCAATGAGAGAGAGGTGCGTGCGATAATCTTCAGGTAACGATTATGTAATCATAAATTGTCAAAACGTGCTCTACGAAATTGTACTTCTACCAAAATGTGAAGCCAAGTTTACACAAGAAGCGTATAAAAAAAATAAGAGAAAAAAACAACTTAAGCCCTGTACAAATTCGTTTATTCCAAATGATGCCTGCCATGTTAAACGTTTGGCGGACCACCATGTCACGCTAGAGCCGCCTATAGGACTGCCTACCATGTTGTGCTAGAGCTGCCTACCATGTTGTGCTAGAGCTGCCTACCATGTTGTGCTAGAGCTGCCTACCATGTTGTGATAGAGCTGCCTACCATGTTGTACCTCGCCGCCTACCATATTGTGCCTCGGCGGCCTACCATGATGTGCCTTGGCTGTAATGGGCCTACCTTGGCCCACTACTACGGCTTACACGTATGCGCACGTGTATGAGGAAGCGTAGGATTCTTTTACTTGAGTTAAGTATACTCGAGATCCACGAGTATACTTTAAACAAGATAAAGACTCCAAGTAGCGTATTTTGGTAAAAGCTGAGAACTGCTATTTGTGTTTTATGTTTCTGACTTCCTCTAAATGTAATATTCTAAACTAGGAATCTGCCAACGGCTGGAGGGCAGAATTCCAATGCTATGCATGTCACTCATTGGCTAAAAGATGCTGCTCTCAACCAATAGGAATCCTAAGTCTCTATCGTGGTGATCCTTAATGTATGTAGCATTTGGCGTGTCTACACCAAGGACGAGAAAGTCTTTCGAACCTCTAACAGACGTCGTGTCTGTTAGAGTTACAAGTGACTGTAGCCACTTGTGCGTGGAACCCCGTTACATACTGGGCGAAGAACACACCAGCTCCTACTGCGATCTTAACAAGCATGCCGTGTCAATTCAAGTGCGTCGGAGCGGCAGATGCAACTTATCTCTGCCGCGACTCGAGGGTGGACGGCAGCAGTATGATTCCTCGTATGTACGAAATCGGCCGAGCGCAATTGCGAGAAACACGGTCCACGGTTGCGACGATCCGTCCACTACCGCTGCTGCATGTGAGGTGGCTTTTTTTAGTGATCATGCGACTGGCGAAACTGCGAGTGCTGCATTCCATGTACCTGATAAAAGTGCTGCTGTGCAGAAGGGCCTGGCCTGCGTGAAAACTACATGGAAAGTTTTTGCTATCATCGACAGGACTGCAGTCGGTCGAGGTTTTCGATACCGCGTTAAGTGGTGTGACGAACAGGATGGGGGAAGCCAGTTGGGAGCCTGGTTTCATGTTACGCAAGGATGGTTTTAGCGATGGTTGCAGTATTGTAGACGCATGGAAAGCTTCCGACGAGGCAGACTTCTACCGCTTCTGCAGCAAGAATGGGCATGTCCATTTAGTGGGAGCCTCGCCTAAAGGCATGTGCGCCGTTTATGCTGTCGGTGTCGCTGCGAAGCTACTAGGGATCACTGGCTGGAACTCGTCAAGCGTGGCTCAAGATTTTATTTCCTACTGGTCGGCCTATTTCTCCTAGTGGATTAACCTACGGTGAGCTTCGACACTACGTGAAATTTGTGAATGGGCGTAATGCCACTGGAGGACAGATCAGTATGTCCGCACTGGACAAAAACTTACTGGGTGGAGTGAATGGAAAGCTGGCCGGCCAACGTCTGCGTGTAATCGATTTAACGGAAGGTGGATACGTTTGTGCCGCATTCAACTCGATGGGAGTAAGCCATTGTATCGCCATCCACGTTGTCTGTGGTGAGAAGTACGTCTACGATGAGGAAAACGATTCGGTCGCTTTAGGCGCCTATGAGTTGGACTGGATTTACGGGGTCTCTTTTCTGCGTAGAGTGGCGTTGTACGTCAAGTGATTGCCTTTACAGCGATGCTATCACAAGCTCGAACATCGTTTTTTTATAGGGAGTTGTTACCGTCTGCGGCACTAACTCACACAAGGTAGCACCCTAAGTATAAATACGTATTTATATACAGTGAGTTCCATCTCGTTTTCATTCTTTTTTTTATTGCAGCTCACAGATCGACAAATATTTACAGTGTATTCTATTAATACAATGGGTTTCATAGAATTTTCATTCCTTTGCAGCACACAAAGCGATCTACTACGACGATGTGTCTTCACCAAGCAGTCTGATTGTATGCTTCCCTCCACGACAACGATTATGCGCGAGCGTACGCTAAGGAGCGACTTCAACTGTCAGAGGATGCTCGTCGTGGCCGCGATTCGAAGTGGCTACTTAACAAAGGGGGTGTCCGCCTTCGTGAGCAGTGGTGTGCGCTTCCTTCTCCAAAACGGCGACGGCTTCTTCAGGAGACACCTGACCTGTCGTTTCCAGAAGGGGATGATGGAATACTAGATGAAAGGCGTCGAGTTCCAGACCCCAACCCAGCCCCCGCTGCAGAGCTCCCGCCAAGCTTACAAGATGCAAATGAAGTGATCGCTACACATGAGCTCGAACCTACGACCACGACCCCCGCTGCAGAGCTCCCGCCAAGCTTACAAGAGGCAAATAAAGTGATCGCTACACATGAACTCGAACCTACGACCGCCACCCTCGTCACAGAACCTACCTCGACAGAAGAGCGGTCGTCTTCTGCGATTCAACTCTCGCCGTCAGTCATGGAGTCCGAACGGGAGTTGTCTGCTACTGATATGACATCGCCAGATGTGGCCGACAAAGTAGTTCGCATGGCGAATACACGCAGCAATTACCACCAAATACTGTGCGAAGAGCATCGATTGCGTGTCCGCGCTGAATACAACCGCGGAAGCCTCGCAGGGGTGCTCGAGTCAGCGGCGTCCAGTGTCATTAGCGCTGTGGCTCTAGCTAAGGCTGATTGCCCAACAACGAGTGACGAGGCTTTTGCTGCAGTTTGTACACGACTTACGTGTGTTCTAGGAACGATGTTGGGAACAGCTCATTTCGATCCAGATCCTGACGATGACCAACCATCCCGAGCCTTTTCTGAATCTCGAATCCAGGCAGCGCGCCGGAAATACGATGTCAGCGTGCGGGAACTGCAGCAGCATGTGATGAAGAGCACGTAGGAGCTGCCTGCAAGCTCTTCCCAGCCGCACACTGCAACAGATACTTTGGGAATTTGTGAACTAGCATTGATGCAGTTGGTATATTTGAATTGCGGAAACCATTAACAATGGAATGAATGAACTTGCATATCTTTTGCTAATTAGCAAGGTGGATTCTGAAAAAACGATGGTGTAAGGCTTATTCGATAAGTACATCTTGCACCGTCATAGCGGGAGCTGCATTCGCCGGCCGTCCGCGTTTCTTCGATGTAGCCGAGGCTTGATGTTGTTTTGACGCCTTCTGCCTTGGCTGTATCTGCGTGCTTGACCTCTTCTTCTTGGCAACCACCTTCTTCTGTTTCGAGCTTCCCCTTTTCTTCTTTTTTGATTCTGCAATTCGGTTCTTCAGCTGTTGCAACGGGTCTCGAGCGGTTGACGTAATGTGAAGCTTTTTGAGAGCAGCTACGACATGAGCACACATCCGCATTTTGTTGAAGTACGCGCATTCACATCGTTGGCGATCTAGATCCACCAACCACCCGATGTGCGGCATCTTCGTACGATGGGCACGACGTAAAGACCAATTTGTGGCCTTAATGTAGAGATCCGTTGCTTTCTCACGCTCTTCTTCTTCCGCTTCTTCACATAGTTCATCAGAGTGGTCACACAATGTATCTCTTGTTGCGCTAGCATCAGACGCGGTAGACTCGGAATCCGAACCACGATCCATTCGGTCGTGCTGACCAGACGTCACGCTGAGAAACAGTGAGAGTCTGCTCCCTGGAGTCTCAACATTTTCTGAAGTAGAAATCCGCGAAGAACTACAGTCACCAGCTGATTCATCAAACACTACCAAGAACACTTGATCCTCTGTATCACCGCTTTCAGTGACATCAGCTTCCCCGACTTCCAACACCCTAACGCGTTTTTCGTCTCGTGTCGCGTTGATTAATAGCCGAGATGTTTCCAGAAAAGCCGCTGCTGCCTTCGACAAGTCTGTTGTAGGCTGAGGAATGAAGTCTGACGGAACCGGGTGTAGAGGAGTGATGGACTCAACAAAATCACAAATTTTTAACAGCAGTCTACGCATGTCGTAGCGACGCCGCTGAAGAAAGGGTTTTAGACCTCCGTTGAGATTTTCGCACGGGTTGTAGGTGGTGGCATACCCCTCTGGAGTATGAAAGACCTGCCACCTCCAGTATCTCCCTTTCAGCCACTGCTGATCAAAATACTCTGCGAACTCCGTTAGCTGCGTGGTTTCTTTCCACTCAGCAAGGCTGACATCCCGACAGTACTCGTACTCCGTTAGGCTGCGCGAAAAGTGCATATCCATGATCGCAATCATCAACTTCTTCCGATCATCAAGCGGCAGGTGCTGTGTACGTTTCCGTACATTGTACAGGACATGAAAAAAAACAAATCAACTTCGTGGCGTGCTGGAAGGTTGGTACATTTTGTAGTGCGAGAAACTGAGCATCCTCCGCATCGCTCATTGTAATATCACAGCGAATAGATATCCCTCGAAGACTGCGCACTAACTCCACAAAAGCCCTGAAGCACTCCGTCTACTCATGCTCGGTGCGGCGACTCACCACGAAGAAAGCTCCGACTTGGTATCTCCTGGCTTGGTCGGTGAACCCGCAGGTTATCACGGGGTACCCAATATCACTCAGCTTAAAGGTTGCGTCAGCATGGAACAGGACACGAGCATCACCCGTACTGAAGCGAATACAACTGTTGAGTATTGCTAGTGAAGTCACGCCGACAATAAACGGGTCATCGTCACCTCCCGAGCCAACGTAAGTCATGCCATCGACGTCCAGTTTTGCACCAAACACAAATGCCGTTTCTGGTGGGTTCTCGGGTTTGTAGCAGCGCGATCGGGCCAGTCTGTGAATTGCTTGGATAGAGTTCTTGGGCCCTTGTTCTTTTCGGATACGTTTTAGGGCGATCTGAACCTGAGAAAGCGTAGTACACCCTCCCCGCGACGGTCGAATGGTGACCTGTTTCATCAGATGGACCTCGATAACCCGGGGTGGCAGTCCAACCTCATCTTGGGTAGCGATAAACGCTTTCATAGGGCGAGTGACGAGGGGAGTGTGTTGTTCGCTGCACGTGAGCACTCCTCTCGCGTGGCCGTTAGAGTTCACAAGTACACGCCACTTATCTTGCCCCTTGTAATGGAATACCTTCCACACAACTCCACACTTGCCAAACTTTATACAGGTTTTGCTTGAGCACTTCAGTCGACGCTCTATCATCGTGTGCTTTCCGCCACAGATGCGACAGAAATCGAAGTCCACTTTGTGAAAAACGGCGGTACAACACATGAGCTGATCACGGTAGCTATCATAGTCATCCGCGCTGTCAAGAAGAGAGAGCTGTATCCACGTAGACATCCTCGCGACATGAAGAAAGTAGAAGCCTGTGAGGTTGCAGTATAAGCGTTTGAGTTAGTTGTGTATGTACAACCGATCGCTGCGGGGTCCTAGCAATCCAGTCACTCGGATAAGAAGCCGAGTCGATTCAGCCGCCCCGCAATTTTGCCGTCCGGCTAAGAGGCCGGGGTAAATCCGCCGGCCGGCCGTTATACTTCGAACCATCTTATTATACTCTAGACAGGGTTATATATTCCATCCCCCACAATATGGTTGCTCCCCAGAGTTGTATATTTTGCACCACAAATCTGTATAGTTACGCACGCTTCTCATGATTAGCGTGCTTGGCACTGCAGTGCAGCATCAAACATATGTCGATAATATGACTCTCTCATTGGTCAATACAGAAATTCGCTTAGGACAAAACTTCGCTTTGGACAGGGATCTGCTCTTAAGTGCAATTGTCGATGCGGCACCGTGCCGTTAGCACCCTGCTTTAGCAATGAACGAGCGAAGCAGCGTTAATCAAAGTCTGTCTTTTGAAGTCATCTGCAGAGCCTCTGGCTCCGTGAAACCCGGTTTGCTGTATCTATCCCTCACTTGTTGAACGTGAACGTGGACAACATGTTTAAGGTTTGAACAATTCTGCCTTCGCGCGCAAACTTTCACACGGAGCTCTTTGACGCAACAAATCTAACAGCAAGGCTATTTGCCTACAATAGAAGCCCTTCTTAGTGTCTCGCGCGGCGACGAACCTTGCAGTTGGACGAAGTAGAAGTGTAGGTAGGCTCAGTGGGGACCGGAGAATCGCGGTTCGACTCCTGGCTGGAGTCGGTGGTGGTGGTAGGAGCTGGCGTAGTCTGCGTCTGCGTCGCGGATCCCCAGCTTCCCTGCCAGTTCGAGTTCTGGCTGCCGTTTTTGGCTGCATTGTCGCCCCAGCTTCCCTTCCAGTACGTATTCTGGCCAGGCTGGGTGGGCTGCGGTGGCTCGCTGTGAGGGGGTTGACTCGGCTGAGTTGGCTGCGGCGGCTCGCTGTGAGGGGGTTGACTCGGCTGAGTTGGCTGCGGCGGCTCGCTGTGAGGAGGTTGAGACGGCTGTGTCGGCTGTGGAGCTTCGTTATTCGGAGCTTGGGTCGGCTGCTGGTTGTTGTTGTTGTTGGACTGGGCCGGGGCGGGGGTCCACTGGTTCGTCGACTGGGACGAATCGCTGCCTTGGGTCGGCGCTGGGGTTGCCTGCTCAGAGTCTGAGGTGTCACTTGACTCGGAAGCACCCGACGATTCCTCCTCGTCAGTAGTGGGGGTGCTTGCCGGTGTCGACTGGGGAGTGTCTTCTGTGTCATCCGTCGCTCCCGAGTCGTCCGTTGATTCATCGTCAGTAGTCGGGGTGCTTGCGGGGGTTGACTGCAGCGCGTCCGTCGATTCCTCCGTCTCGGTCGGCTGCGTGGCGGCCGGCGTGAGTGCCGGGGCGCTCGTGGGTGCCGGGGTCAATATCGAGCCGCCCTTGGTGGCCTTGGGGTCCTGCGTGGTCGCAGGGGTGGTCGAATCACCACCTGCACTGATGCCCTTCTTCACCTCCTCGCCCGTACCACTGGCAGTGTTACTGAAGGCTCCGTTCTCGATACCTGACTCCTTCTTCAATTCGGGGGACAAGGTCACGACGTCGGGCGACGCCGTCGCGTCCGTGGCCTTGCCGGCCACCACCGAGTCGCCGAGCGTTCCATCGCGCTGCTCCGACGTGTCGCCGCCCTTGTTGACGTATTTGAAGTCGTAGCTGCTCTTCTGGTTGGGGTCCACCGCGCCCAAGTACGAGTCGCCGCTGTCCAGACCCGCCGACGTTTTCGAGACGCCGACCTTGCCGCCCGCCGACGCCGTCGAGATCAGCAGCGCCACGCACGCCACCAAGGGAGCGAGACCCGTCTTCATGCTGGATTCCCACTCGACGGAGACGAACTACAGTGTGCCGAAGAGCGAGTTTTTCCGTAATGAGCAACGGTGCATGGGGCTGGGACGTCTCCGTACGATCGCGGGGTTTTCCCTGGCACATGTGATAAAATAGCTCCGAGATGCTGCAGCTTTCGGATTTGAGCCGGCATTTCACCCTACAGAATTCTGCCCGAATAAGGAACGGGTGTATAACTAATAGCCTCACATATTTAATATTATTTTCCAGTCGATGTGGCGATAGGGGATGTGCAAGGTACTGAGGTGAAAAATCCAGTGCCAATCATCAGCTCTCCACTCGTTTGAAAAATGGCGCGCATTTAGCGATCTTACTAGACTTCAAACTACATGTACCGTAGTGGTAGACTCGCACTTTTTCTTTTGCACCTCGCCCCACAAGCCCACCTTCTCCCCCACTCCACCCATGAAGTCCACACCGTCCAAGCGTCTCCGCCTCACTTGGTCTGAGAAAGTGGGCATCCTCGACATGGTGAAGGGCTAGATAATCCCTACGAGGTCGACCAGTTGACAGCGCTGTTGTGGTGCGAGGATGCCTGGTCAAAGGTTAGTGCTTCGACCATACGCCACTGTTGGAATCATTCCGGACTCGTAGGTAAAGCTGCTCTTCAGTTCATTTTGAAATAACTAAATCAGTACATTGGAAAAGTATACTCAACTTAACATCAATTTATATATTCTGCGTCTTTATATATATCAGGCGTTCCTTACTCGGGCAGATTACTGTAGAGACTCAAACTTTTATCTTGGGGAAAGCATGCTGGCAATTTTTAGGGTTTCCCACAGATGCTTTCGCTTCACGTTCCAATTGTCCAGAGACGGTCGAGCCGAGTTACTCGCATAAAGTCCCCCATACACTCGTGAGCCCAAGCACTCGGAAAGAGGACACGGAATGTGCAGCTCGGATAGACGCGCCTCGTTTCTCAACGGAGCCCCAAGCGAGGTTGAAAATGTCTTGGGCCGAGTATGCCTGGGGCCAAGCGCTCGTCGTTCGGGTTGGCGATAGGATTCAAGGATTGGGCCGAGAGAGCTCGCTTCTACCTTTTGCCGTCCGAAAAGCTTTTTATTGATGGCGGTCGTCATCGTGGTGACATTGCGAGCGTCCTGCAAAAAGGTTCCAAGCACTCAGAATTCTCTACGGACGTGTGTCGCCTAGCAGTGTGCGCGGATTCAAGAGCAACCAATTTCGTCTCCATGGAGCCTAGACGGGCGCTGGCTGCACGACACGACCCCGCGGTTGCTCTGCGCGACGCTCGAGCAGATCGCACCAGGGTGCAAGCAAGCTCTCGGATAGGTTATAGGGTGTATGCGCACAGGGGGCGGACTCCTATGTATTGTGGTTCCATAGTGGAGCTCGTAAGACTCCTAAAAGGCAGTGCTGGAGAGCATTCTTTCGACACAAGACAGAATAAAACGAGTTTGTCATTCATGTCGTGTTGTTTGCTGAATATGTACAGGCTGTATGCTGTACAGTACAGCAGATATATATGTTAATAATATTCGTGAATTCCATATCATGTCCAGTATTTTAAAAAATATTTAAAAAAATATTTGTTGCAGCTTGCGAAACTCGCGAGCTTTCAAGGCCATTCGTGTCGAACGCCGCGTTGCACACGCAGTCAAAGCCTCTAGCGGCATCCTTGACAAAGCTTCAAGATGCGTCGGTTGTTTTCTGTGTGGCAACGACAACACCTCGGTTTGATTTCGATCGATTGGATCTCTGGCAGTGCCTCATCCAATTCATTTGTACCCCGTTGCGTGGCGTATAATAGCCCACGCCGTGTGATCCCTCAGGAAACTTCGAGTTGCGACTTGCGGCTAACGGAAGGCTTGACACCATCCTCAAGAACCCAGTCGTTTATTGTGTGGACTCGCCACTTCAGGAACACATTGAATTTACTTTATGCTACTGTACCACAACTACATGAAAAGATATTCTACCCACACATTCATCGACCACCGTAACTTACTGGTTGATCTGCACGTCGCTCTCCGAGTACTGGCAGAGCGTGCCCGAAGGTCCGTCGCCCAGGTTCGACGGCGTGCTGCCGCCCTGCGACCACTGGCACACCTTCACGTCGTTGTTGCCGTCCGACGTCTTGACGCGGATGTTGCTCAGGGTGGCCTTGTCGCCGTAGTTCTTGTTCACCGTGACAACGCTCACCAGCGGGTCCACCGCGTACACGTTCTTCAGTGTCACGGTGCGAGGGATGTCACCGCACGTGCCGCACGAACGGTAGAGCTTGCCGAAGTTTTCGGCGTAGAAGCCGTCGATGTTGACCGTACCCTGGCCGTTGTGCTGCACCACCTTGTCCGAAGCGGATTTGGCGCCGCAGTTCGTCACAGTGGTCACACTGGAAGCAGAGCCGCCCTTAATGCTTAGCGCGTCCTCGCACACGTCGTCCCACCAGACGTTCTCAATGGTGCAGTCGTGGTCGTCACAGTGCACTCCCTCCTTCTGGTTCTTGCCGATGATGGCGTTCTTGAGGGTGCCGCCAGCCTCCACGAGGAAGACAGCGGTGTCCTTCTGGCCCTCACCGTCGGAGCAGGTGATGTCAGAGCGGTCGAAGGTCTGCATCTTGCCGTCAAAGACCTCGCCGGCCTTGATGACTTGCGGCGCCGTGAGCTTGACGGACCCCGTGCTGGTCGGCCACGTGCCGTCCGGAATACTTCCCGTCGAGGTCGAAGTCGAGGAGTTGGTACCGGTCTGAGCGGTCGATCCCGCGCTCGAGCTCTGCGTCGCCGACCCAGTGGTGGTAGTTGATCCAGCGGTCGAGCTCTGCGTGGTGGAATCGTTGCTAGAGTCGTCAGTAGCGGAGCCCGTGCTGGAACTCTGCGTAGGCGAGTCAGTGGAGGTCGATCTGCCGCTGGACGTGGTGCTCGCGCCCGAGGTCGTGCTGCTGCCACCGGCAGTGATCGTTTGCTCTTCGTTCTTGGCGTCGTCGCTGTCGTTGTCGCTCTTCTTGCTGGAGGCGGAAGCGCTCGACTGCTGCGTCTGCTGCGTCTGCTGCGTGGGGTCTTCCGTGGACTCCTCGTTCGACTGCTGCTGCTCAGTCTGACTCGACTCGGAGCTGCCCTGCGTCTGCTCGGCACTGCCACTGTTGGCTGGCGCGACCGTGCCTGGGCCGGAAGCCTCCGACGCGCCGGTCGTCGAGTTCGTGGCGGCCTGTGACGACGCCGACTCCTGTGACGAGGTGGTCGAAGCCGTCTGCGCAGCGGTTGAAGACGACCCCGTGGAGGAAGACTGCGTCGTATTGTTGGGGGCGGACGAGGACGAGTTGGAGGTTCCTGTAGCCTGGGAGACGTCTCCGTTGAGGTGGATGTCGCTCTCTGAGTACTGACACAGAGGCGGTGACGGACCGTCGCCCAGCATCGACGGCTCGCCGTCGGCGTTTCCCTGCGACCACTGGCAGATCTTGACCTTGTCGCCGCTGGACTTGACCCAGACGTTGCTGAGCGTGGCCTCGTCGTTCCAGTTCTTGTTGACCGTCACGACGGCGTTGCCCGGGTTCACGACGTAGACGTTCGACACGTCCACCTTGCGCTGCTTGTCGCCGCACGTGCCGCACGAGCGGTAGAGCTTGCTGATGTCCTCGCCGTAGAAGCCGTCGATCTTGACGGTGCCGTAGCCGTTGTGCTGGATGACCTTGTCGTCGGCCGAGCGAGCGCCGCCGCCCGTGACGGTCGTGACACTGGAGGCGGTACCGCCCTTGACACTCAGCGCGTCCTCACACACGTCGTCCCACCAGACGTTCTCGATGGTGCAGTCGTGCTTATCGCAGTGGACGCCCTCCATTTGGTTCTTGCCGATGATGACGTTCTTGAGCGTGGCGCCGGGCTCCATCTTGAACACGGCCGTGTCGGCGCCGCTCTCGGTCTGGCCCTCGCACGAGACGTCGGAGCGCTCGTACGTCTGCATCTTGCCGTCGAACACCTCGCCGGCCTTGACGATGTGAGCCTCGGAGAAGTGGACCGACCCGGTGCTGGTGGGCCAGGTGCCGTCGGGCACGGACGCGGCGGTTGCGGCCGCGACGAGCAGAGCGGCGGATGTCGCGAAGGACTTGACCATCGTGGACTACAGCAGTGTTTCCGGTTGGTGGCTTGCTGCGGAGGAGGCAAATTGATGAATGAGGAGTTGTCGGCATCGATTAACAGGTTAGTCCGTCCGTCCATTAGTCGGAGCACACCACCGAGGAGGGCGGTCAATCCCAAAACTGTCATGGTGCTGCCGTATGGCATCCGATGTCTTGAGACAACGACGCAACTGTGGATCTTGCCGTCCTCGCGAAAGAAAAGATCGGGACTGCTTCGACTACAGTTGTTTCTCTGCAGCCATGCTGGTTTGTGCGTTTGATTCGGTGACAAATCTGTGGTGTGTCCTTGAATCCTGTCAGCCTAGAGAGGGGCCCTCGCCAGGGCCGCCTGGTGTTAACAATTGGCGTTTTTATTATGGTTTGGCCACTCACTGGAGGTGTCGTTCCAACGCGTCAACGAATAGTACGCGACTAATTCAACGTTGTGATACGGTCGACAAAGAGCTCATGGCACCAACCTCGTGGACGTGTCGTCGTTGGCGCAAGGAGCTCGTTAGAGGCTTCCGCTCTTCCTGTTTGTGTTACTCGTGCGGAGTGCTGCTTATCGGATACCAGCTGCAAGCGAGCGAAACAGCTTCGGGAGTCCAAAAGCACTGCATTGCCTCCTTGTGACCACTGCCGTCCAGCTGCTTGGATGGCAATCCGCTACTCAATCGCAGATTTTGCCGATGTCACAAGACAGACTCTACGTGGAGAATCTTCTACATTTAGTCGTTCAGCGAGCTGATTAATTTAATCTCCAGCGTCGACGCACTGTAGATCCGTCCGAGTCGGACCACCTAAATCGCACGTACAGTACGAGTGCTGTTTGCCTGCACAGCCGCACTCTCTACGGTCCAATGCAAGGTCTAATACCCTACATCAGTTGCTGTCAAAGCAATCACGCGCACTCCGGCCTATCCAAAGCTCGCGCTGATGTCCACAACAACAAATGGCCGTGTGGTGTTCGAGAAGCGATCGCTTTGATTAACGCGACTACCGGAACCAGCTGAAGCACATCTTCAACGAAACATCACCATCGACATTTCGTGTGCATGTGCTGACACCATATCCAAGCTGTACACATCTATTATTCCTCGCACTAACCATTCAGGGATACTGGTAAGCTTCTTATAATGTAAGCACGCCTTTCAAGTTCTTCTATTTCCTCTTTGGTTCAACCATGGACGATAAATGCATACATGGGGTTGCGAGTACAATGTCAGTAGATGTGCAAGCATTCTTGCTGTGCGATAACATCGCAACTGTTGGGCGCCAGGTGTCGTATCCGAGGGACCTCTCCTCTGCAGGAAAGTGGTTTACCGTACTGCACCTGTCCCGTATTGCAGTTACTGTGACTTCAGGGGCACAATTGAACACAATTGTCGCTCCAGACCAATCCTTGTTAACAGAAATACACCGAGAAGCCACACACACCGAAGCCACCAGCAGCACCACTAGAAAGCAGATGGATCCGTGACGTCTTACACCACTGCAGAAACGACACCGATGTTTGACCGCCCTCCTCGGTGGTGTGCTCCGACTAATGGACGGACGGACTAACCTGTTAATCGATGCCGACAACTCCTCATTCATCAATTTGCCTCCTCCGCAGCAAGCCACCAACCGGAAACACTGCTGTAGTCCACGATGGTCAAGTCCTTCGCGACATCCGCCGCTCTGCTCGTCGCGGCCGCAACCGCCGCGTCCGTGCCCGACGGCACCTGGCCCACCAGCACCGGGTCGGTCCACTTCTCCGAGGCTCACATCGTCAAGGCCGGCGAGGTGTTCGACGGCAAGATGCAGACGTACGAGCGCTCCGACGTCTCGTGCGAGGGCCAGACCGAGAGCGGCGCCGACACGGCCGTGTTCAAGATGGAGCCCGGCGCCACGCTCAAGAACGTCATCATCGGCAAGAACCAAATGGAGGGCGTCCACTGCGATAAGCACGACTGCACCATCGAGAACGTCTGGTGGGACGACGTGTGTGAGGACGCGCTGAGTGTCAAGGGCGGTACCGCCTCCAGTGTCACGACCGTCACGGGCGGCGGCGCTCGCTCGGCCGACGACAAGGTCATCCAGCACAACGGCTACGGCACCGTCAAGATCGACGGCTTCTACGGCGAGGACATCAGCAAGCTCTACCGCTCGTGCGGCACGTGCGGCGTCAAGCTCACGGCGCCGCAAGTCATCAAGGCCGGCGAGGTCTTTGACGGCAAGATGCAGACCTTCGACCGCTCTGACATCACCTGCTCCGACGGTGAGGGCCAGAAGGACACCGCTGTCTTCCTCGTGGAGGCTGGCGGCACCCTCAAGAACGCCATCATCGGCAAGAACCAGAAGGAGGGAGTGCACTGTGACGACCACGACTGCACCATTGAGAACGTCTGGTGGGACGACGTGTGCGAGGACGCGCTAAGCATTAAGGGCGGCTCTGCTTCCAGTGTGACCACTGTGACGAACTGCGGCGCCAAATCCGCTTCGGACAAGGTGGTGCAGCACAACGGCCAGGGTACGGTCAACATCGACGGCTTCTACGCCGAAAACTTCGGCAAGCTCTACCGTTCGTGCGGCACGTGCGGTGACATCCCTCGCACCGTGACACTGAAGAACGTGTACGCGGTGGACCCGCTGGTGAGCGTTGTCACGGTGAACAAGAACTACGGCGACAAGGCCACCCTGAGCAACATCCGCGTCAAGACGTCGGACGGCAACAACGACGTGAAGGTGTGCCAGTGGTCGCAGGGCGGCAGCACGCCGTCGAACCTGGGCGACGGACCTTCGGGCACGCTCTGCCAGTACTCGGAGAGCGACGTGCAGATCAACCAGTAAGTTACGGTGGTCGATAAATGTGTGAAACGTACACTGCATCAAATATATTTGTGTTTGTTTTCAATTTCATAGTCTATAGGCGGAGGGGGGAGGAGGAGGAGCTGGATATAGGCGCGATTGCCACCTAATCGAGCCGAACTCGAAAGTGGTGAGTATCGGACGGCATAGAATTTTACTTGTTACTGTAGCTTTGAGATCCTAGGTCGCACGCTCAAGCGCGAAGATGGTGAAAACTGGTGAGGATCCACGTGTGCTCCTGTGGCGGCCCAATAGAGGGAGATTGGGCGAGCTCCAGTGCTAGTCACAGGCAGAGAGGGAAGGCATTTGGTGATAACGTTACCAGGTGAGTCCGCACTTCCAGCGATGAGCAACTTCTCCTTGAGATTTGTTACAAAATATGCTTGGTCCAAAAATATATAGGCGACCCGGAGCGAACGCTCCGGGGGAGTACACAGGTCGAATTAGTCAAAAGTTGACCTCTGAAACTGGTATTTACCAGCAATAATGGCTCGATCTCAGCGAAACATGTTCAAATTGCAAGTTAGTTTTGTATGCGAGCCCGACATGGAGCCATTTCTGTTAATAAGGCTTCAGAAATCAATTGATGAACATGACAGTAGCAAGATACGTTGTTGGCAAGAATGAAGAGTTGCTAAATAAACTACGTCAAGAAGATACTGAGGACGACCAGTGTCTCATTTTGGCCTCGAAACTTAACAAAGTGACCATTAAATGCTCTGGGTCGGAGCAAAAACTTGGAATCCACCCACAAACTATTGAGTTAGGCTAGCTAGATGTACAGAGAGAGAGAGTTAAAGCTACTGCAGAACCCTGCTGATATGAATTTTGATGCCACTATCGTATTGAGTGGGGAAAGTATTCAGAGAGTGCCTGGTGCGCAGCATGTGCGGCGCACCGAAGCCGCTTGCAATGCGGATTAGACAAGTCTGGACAAGCTATTCCAGCACCCGAGAAGCCTTAGTAGTTAATCGTCAGAGTTTCGCGAAATGAGCGGCATTCGCTCACCCAACAGGTAGATAGATCGCTCTCTCTTTGGGGACGAAGTCCCCCCTATAATCATGAGACTCCGTTTTATGGAGTTTTTACGTCTCTTATATACACTCCGCTTTACTTTTTACATTAATTCTGCGAATGGGTTAGGGTCACAATTTAGAATCGCTCACACGGGGACCAAGAAATGAAAAAATACCTCGGTTAAACAACATTTGGATGCTTATCGGAAGGTGGTATCGGCCCGAATTTTTATCTGAGCTGAACCGACGTCACTATCTTTAGATGCCATAAAACCAGAGGGTCGAAGTTATGAAACAGCAAATTCGACCGTTAGTATGGAGGACATCAGAAATAGACTTAAACATGACATTTTACCCTTATTTTGACCCGCTTAGGACCCTTTATTAAACCTATTTGCCTTTCAAACCTTATGCTGTCGTAAGAAGGGTCGCTCTGCGGCCAGCGCACAACAGAGAGTCCAAGCATCAACAAGCAGAGCCTCAAGGAAGCGCCAACGCTACGCCAAGTAGCAAGCAGCTTTGCATGCTGAGGACCGGGTACTGTCGAGCAGCAACTTCTCTAAATTACATTGAAGGCTATGCGCGGATGACGAGCTGGACGATGAGCTGGGGTGTACGAGCCGGAGCCCGTGTCGGTGCTTCTTGGTAGCAACAATGGCTCTCTTTGGCCCGTTCGAGCTCGCCTGCTACTTCGCTTTAAAGAAATCAGACAACTCCAAGTCCTTCCTGCACGCTAAAGGCGCCGATTATTTGCTCCTTTCTAGTCTGCGTTAATTCATTCATTCATTGCGTTGCTCATGAAAAGATGTTCGACTGAGCAAATGCATTAGCCCACTCAATTACAGTTCTGTTGGGTCGATCTCGGGCGTCACAGCTCTGCTTTGATACCCTACATGCATGTGTGATGGTACGATATCGGGCTCAACTACATTATTTTGAGCTAGTTTTCGTTCATTATATATGTTTCCTTATTGCGCTCAACGTGCATGAGGTTATCTACCTACGCGTGCAGACTAACAGCTTTGAACAGCCGTGCATGTCATAGTCGCGGCAGCAACATTGGCCATTGCGGCTGGGTGTAGATGACATCTGGAGGAAGAATTTCAACATGGATCGCGAAAGGTTACTGGAATAATTCGCTCGTATTTTCACTCTGAAAATGAACACACCACGAGATTGAAACATCGAAAGTTAACCCCTTATTCACTTTTCGTTGTGCCAGTGTGCACATTCTGCTATTACACTTACCTAAGTAAGTAAAATACAAGTGTTCTGGCATTCGAACCACAGGTCAGGTGTATCAGTCTACCGTTAATAACAACGTATGAATGGTACTTATGTTGTTTGCAAAATAGCCAGCAAATCGGGGAGCGTGAAAGGGGAAATAAAGCGCTAGAATTTGCAAGCGGCTTTGTACTCAAATTCCTCAAGTGGGGACGTCGTCCAAAACTCTGTGGTCAGCATAGTTTTGGGGGTCGACCCCTAAAGCAACATGAGCGGAGCGACCGTGATGCTCCGCTAGTTTTATTTAAAATGACGCAACTCATCGCTTCGTCTACATTCGAACCAGAGCTCGTTATGGGCCAGAATGCCACCTATAAGCTGATTTAGCCACTCCACGACTTACAAAGCCTTGGACGGCTGATTTGCATGCTAATCAGCCCGAATGTCCGACACCCACTCGGCATTCGGTGGCCGATTTAACGTAAAACCGACAAACGCTAATGCTGACGAGAAATGACAGCGCAAATACATGACTTCACAACTTGATAAATAGATAGCAGTACGTATCGACTGCTCACAGAAGCGTATTTAATGCACACGATGCTATTCCTCGTTAGTAGGTGCGCGAAACATTAGCTCTTGGCGGTAAGTGGTCGTTCCTCGCATTGCAGGCGGTAATGAGGCAACCCCTATTTTTTTTTTAACCTTACACCGATTTATACCCTTACTGATGCCATATGAAATCATAGGTAGTCAAATCCCTCATGAACGCTGCTTTATCAGCTAATCCGCTCGGACAATCTAATCGGTTTCCACAATACTTACTTGTAATATATCCGAAAAGTGACTGTATCGTAAACCAATCATCTTTCATTCATTCTTTCGCGTTGTGCGGTCGGCTCTAGCCTCGCAACTCAAGGAGACCGCGAGCTCCGAGGAGCTCTCAGAACTTTTGCATAATGCTTCATCGAACGACAATATCAAAGAACTGTAGTTTCAGCAGCTCGAGGCGTTATAAATTTTCTAGGTCATAGCTGTCGTTAGCCACGAAGTTAAGTGGCATCAATGTGCCTCAATGCCAAAACAAAAACAAAACATCGAGGCGTTATTAAAATATTCCAAACCTAACTTTAGGATACTATTGTACCAAAAAGAGCCTTCGCTTACAATCGTTGAAGAATTATGCTGTATACCCACGCTACGTTGGTGATCTTCCGAGCGGAAAGAGATAGTTCTCTACTGTGCGATGGATAATACATGCATTGACTTCAAACACGTATACTCCCAACCTCCCAATCGGTAAATGCCACTATCATAATTGTACACTATGGTTAGAAGAAACAACAAGATGTATTATAATCTAGAAACGATCATACAAAAATATCACTACATTGTTCACAGCGACACACATTTAGCGGAAATCAGAGACACCAAGGGCGTATACGACGCGCATCTACTGCTCGTTGATGTGAACATCGCTCTCCGAGTACTGACAAAGCGTGCCCAATGGACCGTCGCCCAAGTTCGAAGGCGTCTTGCTTCCCTGTGACCACTCGCACACCTTCACGTTGTCGTTACCATCGGTCGTCTTCACATAAATGTTCCTCAACGTCGCCTTGTCACCGTAGTTCTTGTTCACCGTGACAACGCTCACCAACGGATCGATGGCGTACACGTTCTCCACCGCCACGGTGCGAGGAATGTTGCCACAAGTGCCACACGATCGGAAGAGCTTGCCGAACTCCTGCGCGAAGAAGCCGTTGATCTTGACGGTGCCGTAGCCGTTGTGCTGGACCACCTTGTCTTCGGCGTAGCGCGCGCCGCAGTTGGTGATAGTCGTCACGCTGGAGGCCGAGCCGCCCTTGATGCTCAGCGCATCCTCGCACACGTCGTTCCACCAGACGTTCTCAATGGTGCAGTCGTGGTCGTCGCAGTGCACGCCCTCCTTCTGGTTCTTGCCGATGATGGCGTTCTTAACGGTACCGCCGGCCTCGACGAGGAACACGGCGGAGTCCTTCTGGCCCTCGCCTCCCGAGCAGGTGATGTCGGAGCGGTCGAACGTCTGCATCTTGCCGTCGAAGACCTCGCCGGCCTTGATGACGTGTGGCTTGGTGAACTTGACGGCTCCAGTGCTGGCGGGCCATGTGCCGTCGGGTACAGACGTAGCGGTTGCAGCCCCAATGAGGATGGTTGCGATTGCCGCGTGGGAGGCCACCATCCTTGATTGCTGCGCTGTGGGTATTCGTGGGCTTGATGCGCGCAAGGCAAGTTGAATAATGAAGACTTGATTAGGCCAGTTCGAGGGAGAGCATCAGTCGCTCAGCGGGGAGGCGGTCTTTATAGCGGACGTAAACTTCCAGACCGACTTAGTGTGTCAGATGGCAAACCAAAGATCGGGAAGGCAGTTGTTTTCGGTTTTTGCCATTTAGCGTTCTACTAAGCTGTCATCTAGATGCTTGGTGGCTGGCAATCCTTCCCACTTGCTCGTTGACTCTATAAGCTCTTATCTTCGACATCGATAGCTTCCACATGGGTCTCCCGTATCTTTCTCGGTTGTACGGCGGTGGCTATACCGTATAATACTTCTTCCATCCGACACCAATCTTCAGTGGTTACACAGGGTTACGGTTGTTTATAGCCAATCAAAACACTCCATATCGATATTTTTAAAAATATGTCGCTCAATGATTGGCTACTAATATTTGTCGGATTTAATACCTTGTCGGATGGAAGAAGTATTATACGGTAATAGCGACGTAGAGGCTTATCAATGAAGAGTTGATGCCCTTTTTACAGTGTAGATACGCGTGGTACAGGCCTGCGGATAACCCACAACCGACCAGGGGTCTTGTTCTCTCTTCGTGCCGAGAAATCACATGCACTATAGCGGAGAAGTCATATAAGAAGTCCAACAAGAGAACTAAAAGTTTGCAGAAGGACCTAATAAAGTATTACACTGTCGAGGGCCGGCGGTGATACACTTTCCATTCTTTGCACCATCAGCGCGCGGAGGGGGAGGGGGGGGGGCTCCAGCTTTCAAGCTGATACATGATGTATCTGTGTGCAGGAAGCAAACGTTGCCAATGTTTCGAATCCAAACTTACACGCTGCTCGTTGAATAATCTGCGATCGCGGATGCAAAACTAACGCTACTTTGTCTGCACCTTCGACTGCTGTGCGGAATTCGACAACTCCTCCATGGCAGTCCTGGGTCGCGTAACGGTTCCACTACCAAGCTTGTATAAGATACTGCCTGATAGCGGGGGCTTCTTGCTCGCTCACAAACGATGGCTCCTTCGACTGCTACAGTACTACTAAACTAAAGCAGTATTGGTAGCGATCGATCATGGTGCGGTTGCAGCCCATTCGATCACCATTAGAAGAGAACGCGCCGGGCGAGACGACCCGAAGGTTGAGTTCCGTGCAGTTGGAGCGGCACGGGGCGCCTTCGTGACAGGCAGCTTCGACCGCAACACCAGGTTCAAGCCTGCACAGGCTATCTCTATCTTGCCAGGCCTTAACTAATAGTCGAACTAAATAACAGCAGTCACTTACCTCCAGCAAACCTTACTCGAACGAAGAGGGAGGTCGACCATGCAGGCATACAATGACACCAGCGCCTCTGACACGCGCTGTTGCAGTTGCAGTGCGTACGCCGCTGATCTGTGCCCTGCTTAAGACAAGAACATTTCCTTTTTTGACCTGGGTGATCGAGCGAAGCAGGTGTTCGGCTCAATCTCGATGCGACCACCCGCCACACCAGCGTGTCGGCAAGCTGCAGAAACCCATCTTACGTTATAGATATGTAGGTAGTGAGTGGCTTTGCCAGCAAGAATGCACCCTTGGCCGCTGTGAATCTGATGTGGGGGCTGTATCTAGTGTTCGCACAAACACTAACTGTATAGCTAACTCTAGTGTTTGCGAACTGTTTGTTATCTGGCTTACATGTTTGTGGAGTTATACAATTTTAAAATTTGTAAATAGTATAGAAACTATTTACCTCGAAGTATCTTGAACTAAAAGAGTTGAAGCTCTTGTCACTTGTCGGAAGCTGAGTTGCACACGAAGGCATTCTCCCTTACACCAACCGTGATCTCTTCAAACTAAGCAGCACTATCCTATGATAGATTACTCTTGTTACGCTGTGGTGCGTACATGGAATGTGGACTCAGCAACGGGTGCTACTTAATTGTGAGTACACTTCACTGACTTCTGAGTAATTCCATATAATGTGACTTAGGAAAGATGCAACGTCGCCTTGGACAGGACCGGAGGAGGATACAATGTAAACGCATCTGGGGAAGTAACGCATCGATCCACTTATGCGGACGTGAGTAAGCTAATAGAGAATTCAAGCGTCATTTAGCAGAAAGTTGCCCCAAAGGATTTGTTTGTGTTCATGAATGGCACCCCAACAAGCAACGTATTTAGAGTGTAGTCAATAGTTTCAAGTTGACGCAGCGCACGAATTTAATTGAAACGTACGTACTCGGAAGTCCGAGCACATTACTCATTACTCAAAAGTCCGCGAAATGTACTCAAACGTAAGGGTGACCCTTCCAGTGGCCATTAATTTGAGCTGCTAGTCATAGTTTATGACTCATAGAGCAGCAAACGTACAAACGCGTTTGCAAACAGCACTAACTGTAAGGTAGTGTGTTGTCAAAATCACTACGACTCCGATTCAAAATGAAAGCATGATTGGCGTCAAAATGCGCCCTCCAAATCAATTTTCAACGTTTTCGCGTAAAAATTGCACCACTTGAACTGCTGAATTCTCCTCTTTCAATTGATGTGCTAGTTTACCTGAACCGTTTAGAATTGACCTTTGTACACTTGAATATCGTATGGCTAGTAGGCTTTTCTCTTCGGAAATGCACAAGAAAGTACAAGTCATCCGTGATTTGAAGATGTCAGTAATCCCTCCCATACTCAAACCAAGTCTTTTTTCGTGCTATCTTTCTGAAACAACCTTCACGGTGAATCATGCTTTCTTTTTTAAAACGGAGTGGTAACATGTTTGCGGAGTACACTAGCTGTATCGTATCCGTATCCGCGGTGTTAGAGGTCGCATATAGCAAGTGAAGTGTCTGACAAAATGGCGGACGCCATCAGCAACTTCGACGGTTCACCGGCAGGCAGCAACGCGGTTCGCCTTTTGGATTCTGGGATGACGCGCTGCTGAACACGAATGGCGTCGTCGCTGAGTGGCGAACTGGAATGTCCCACTTCATGGAACGAGGCTACAGGACTGCTCATCCGTGGGAGGGATGGCCCATCAACGAGTATAGGTGTTAGCTTTGGATCGTTAGCCAATAGGACTCTAAATGGACACAAAATACCTCACCACGGAAATGAAATGGTAGCAAACATCGACTGACATTCCGTTCAAGACCCGCCCATCGGACCGATGTAACGGACTTGTAAGGAGGCGTGTGGACAATAGGCTGCACCTTTGAATTCCGCTATTTCCACAGCGAAACGAGGCACAAGACGAAGCGACTGGTTTCACGCGACCAGCTATTCTACGCAGTATTCTAACAAAAACTAAGAACATCTCCACCGGTGCTGAGTAAAACTAAAAGCAAATTGCCCTAAGATCCGTGCCTACAACGGCACAACCGTGCTAAAGACAGTGCGCAGCTCCACCGGCCATTGAGACTCGCAGCAACCGCGTTAAAGCTCTTGGTTCGGCGCCAGCCATGGCGACAGCGAGTCCTAGCTGTATAGCCCTATAAAGGGCCCGGCAGCACGTTGAGGAAGACCCAGGGATGACGTAGCAAGGGCGACACTGCGGTCTGTGACGCTTGCGCTGCTTAGAACGCTTGACTTGGCCCTACTACTGGTTGGTCGACATTTACTCAACCTTTTACTCAAAGCCTCCTCCGTCGGCAAACTTGTGCAAAAATTTGATCTGCATAAAAAATGGAGCAATTTGTTCAGCATTTACTCAAACCGGTGGAGCTGTACAAAACTAAAACAATGATTAAATATTGACAGAAAAGGGGTAAAATTTAGTTTTACTGACGACCGGTGGAGATGCTCTAATAGAGCGACCGTCAAGTGTGTGCGTAATTCCGTCTGAAGCCCCATGGCGACAAAATTAGGGTGGTCCACATAACGTACATAGGCAGTCTTGGACGCCCCAAGCTGCCGAGCGCAGCGATGGCGGCACCCGCGTGCGTTGTAGCGGGCCGCAGGGCCCGCCCTACAACTATGTACTAATAACACGGCGAGTAGTGCAGCGAGCCGACGAGGAGTGCGGAACGGGGGCGACTAGGTATATTACCCCCACCGTGCCGCTAAGACTACATAGTATTATTACCAACCTTTACGATATTAATCAGCAGTAACAGCGATAACAGGGCTCACCCAATGATATAATAGCTAATTACAGTGCGAGTATGTAGTACGTTATGGCAGGGATAGTGGGTCAGCCCCACTACTTAGTAGAATAGCACTATAGCGAGGTTGGTATAATATAAACACATAGTAAGGGATGATAGCGCATAGCAAGCGATGGCAGCGCGTACTAAGCGATAGCCGGACGAGTACATGCAGTACAAGGGCGTCTGAAGGGGGGTGATCGATATTTCCATCATGCTCAGCCTCGCTTTACTATACTTCTGTAGAGGTGGACACATTATAGCTGCTGCGGTACTTGGCTATTTTGCTAACTCCTACTATTAATTAAAATAGGCCCACCGCGGCATCGATAGCTACGCTGGGCGTACGACTTAGAATAAATACACTGAAGCGAAGTTGGTTTAATGTAAATACATGCTGCGATATTGATAATGCTCGCCGCGTAGCTAGTGATAGCAGTTCGAGCTCATGTGGCGGAAGGTGTGCACGAAATTATTACGAACACGCGCAACATACTTTTACTGCAATACTTTAGCAATGAATATACTGTAGCTACAGCGGCGCTCTGCGTTCATTGTGGGGGAATATTTGCTTAAACGCGTTTTGTATTTATTAAAGTACAGTGTGTTGCGGTAGGATAATGCGTTAGTGGGGTCGTAGATTGAATTCACTGAGTGGGAGCTTTTTATTATAGTTTACGCTGATATTCCTTCAATAACGTGTTATTGGGCGGATATACATGTAGGAAATGGAATTAGTATAGTGTAAACGTGGAATTTATAGTTACGCGGTGCAAGGTTATTACTTTAAATATCTTAGAGTGTCCACACCAGTAAAGCTAAATCCCAATGCTAAACCTCGGTTCCCTACCCGGTGATTTAGCTGCCGAAACCATCTGAAACAATGACTTGGTCTTTGTATGGGTGATTTGGCCGCCGCTAAATCTGCTGCCAAAGATGGTATTGGAAATAGCATCCGGACTTTAGGGTCATACGAAATCCGAGACACTTTACCATGCACCTTTTACAGCTAGCTGATGCCAAATTCGACCTTCCATACATGAAGCGGGTATAGGTTTACTCAGATTTTGCTTTGGGTTTAGCTTAACCGGTGGGGACACTCTTAGTTACTGTAAATGCAGGCTGCCGCTAAAATGATAATGTTCGCTGCATAGCAGAATAATAAGCTGATAGCCACGTCTAAATGAATGGCTTTTGAAGCTAACCACGTAATAGTTAGCCAGCAGCTACATTTGACGGATCATACACAATACTGAAACGACGAAGTGTTACGGGCTAACTGCAGCCCGTTACGTGCTTACACAAGCAGAGGAAGTAGTAGGCAAATTGAACTCTGATTGATTGATTGACACGGCGTAACCGCCGTGTCCACTTAAACCTATGCTGAGTGTTGATTGGCTATCATGTGAGCACGAAGGCGACTGTGTGACGAGAACCCGTGACACCACCCCTCACTCAGAGTGAGACCTTACCTTCAAGCCCGCCACGGTTGCGGGCTTGGTCATTCGGGAACAAAGAAGTAGGAAGGAAGCTGAAGACGATGGCGGACGACGGACACCGGAGCACGGGCGCGGGGAACGTGCTCGCACCGACAGAGGCAGATGCCGGGACGACGTACGCGGAGGACCTTGAACGATGGGCGCTCTACGACTGCAGCGGCCTGCGAGCGCCGCTGGCCGACGAAGACATGCAGAGCTTGTTCCACCGATGTCGCGTGGCGCGCAGCAAGCCGGTCACGGCGACGCGCACCGTGACAATGCAGTCACTGGATGCTGCGTGGACGTCGATGGAATGTTGAGGGGCCCGCCGTGTTCATCCGAGCACTGGAGCGTCGTGAGGAGCAGTATCGAACGCGCTCCGTGAGCGCGCTGGCGAAGCAAGTCCATGATGCGTCGTATGACAACGACCGCGATTGCTGCTTCGTCCACTACGTTCGCGAATGTGCAGAGTGTCGCGGGTACAATCGCCCGCGACCTGACGAAGCTGCGTGGGGGCGTCTTCTAGCTGCAAACCCGTTGACTGTACCCGAAGAAGGCTTGATCGCTCGATATCGTGAGGCTATTGATAACGCTAGGCTCGGCGGGCGGCCGCGCCACGTCGAGGACTTGCCACCCCTCCAAGGGTTGCCTCGTACGCCGCCACGCAGTCCGGCACGTCTTCCAACAGGACCTCGCGCGGCTCCCAACTATCCGGCATTGGCCCCAGCCAACGCACAAGATATTAACGGTGCATGGGGACGTGGGAATCGCAGCCGCGAGCGCCGCGATGCGGAAGAGCAACGCGTGGAGCAGCACGATGATCGTTGTGCTCCAAGATCGCCTCCACGACATGCCGGACATTACCCGCGCTATCTACAAGAGGCGCGGGGCCGTCACGCTGAAACCGTGCAGCGTGACCGTCGGGAGGACGCGGAGGAGGACGCGGAGGAGGAGCAGCGACGTCGGCGCGCTGCTGCGGCTGGAGCACGAGATGGCTGTTCTGCGGGGCTAGCTGGCTGGGGCGGCGCGTGATCCGCCGCAGTACCTTGGTCGACGGGACCGTGAAGACGACTGGGGCGCTGGCTGGAACCAGCGTCGCTGGGGATGACTGCGGGGTGATAACGTCGGAGTCGGCCGACGTAGAAGGTAGGATGTAGGCGGATAGCAGACGGTAGTTGAAGAGTATAAGCATCGCCCAACACCTTCGTAACCTTGAATGGCCCAATAAATCTTGGCGCGAACTTGTTCGCGCCCAGATTCGTAACAGCAGCAGTTTGAATACCAGTCGTAGAAAGCAATACACGGTCGCCCACAGCGAACGTCTCCAGATGTCGGCGCCCTCGTCGATCGGCATATTCCATTTGCCGATCCACCGCCGCTGCGATGGTGTCGCGGACATAGCGCACAACCGACTCATGTTTCTGCAGGAAGTCGCGGACAGCCGCAGTGTCTTGGGCTGCGGTGCTGGGAGCGGATCGAAGTTGGCAAGAACCGGCGCGGCAGGTGTCGCCGCGTCTTGTACGTCGTGATACTCAATGGCCCGACGCGGCATCGGGTCGATCAGCGTGCGCGAAGTCCAAGCAGCGATGTCCGAAGGTGCCGCCCTCCTAGCGGCACGTGTGCGCGAAGCTCGTTTGGGGTTGGCGCGTGGTCTCTCGTGTGCCGCCCGCGCGGTGGCACGTGGGTGCACTCCGACTGCTGGAGCGTTAGAGGCTCGACGAGTGGTGACGCCATGTAACAACGCGGAGACAGCCTCGGGGGTGGGGCCACGGCGCTCAGCTTGGTCTGCGTCGGGGTCGACAGCAACGTCTTTGTCCGGAACGAGGGACGCGGGATCGCCCGCGTCTTCAGCAGCGCGACCAGCCGGAGTCTCAGAGCGCTCCACACCAAGGAGCGCTGGAACGCGAGGATGGCGACCGAAGTTGACGAAGAACGGGGAGAGCCCGGTCGATGCGTGGACGGCGTTGTTGAGGGCGAATTCGACCAGGGGCAGGAAGGAGCTCCACGACTTGAACGACGTAGCGAAGCTGCGTAGTACGTCTTCAACAACACGGTTGGCGCGCTCAGTTTGACCGTCTGTCTCCGGATGTGACGCGGTGGACATGCACAATCGCGTCCCCAGCAACTGGAAAAGCTCTCGCCAGAAAGCAGACGTAAAGCGAGGGTCGCGATCCGATACGATGGAGGACGGAAGCCCGTGGTGGTGGTACACTACGTCCACGAAGATCGCGGCGGTTTGCTTCGCCGTGATGCTGGCAGCGACAGGAGCAAGATGGAGCATCTTGCTGAACCGATCAACGAAGAAAAGCACGCCAGTGCGCCCTTGAGTGTCTCGGGGCAGCCCGAAGACGAAGTCCATGCTGACGCCCATGCGTCTGTTGCGACTGGGAGAGGTCGAAGCGGAGCCTGCTTGGACGGATTCGGCTTCACGCGTTGGCACACTTCGCAGGAGCGTACACATTTCCGAACCCACTTGTACATATGCGGCCAGTAGAAGTCCCTGGACAGCGACGCGAACGTCTTCTCGCGTCCGAGGTGGCCGCCGCTCGGCGTGTCATGGAACTCGTGGATCAGCCGAGCTCGGAGATCGTCATCCAGAGGAACGACGATGCGCGGGGGGTCTTCACGGTCGACGCAGTACGTGAGCAACTCGCCGTCCAGCGAGTAGCGGTCAACGCGGGAGCGGCTGCGTGGAGACAGCTTGCGCTTCGCCACGGCACCAGGGTCTCGCAGGAACTGGATCAGCTCCAAGCAGGACGCGTCCTCCTTGTACGCGTCCACGATCAAGTCACGGAGAGGACTGGTCGCTGCAACCTCAACAGCAGCGACGTCTTCGGCAGTGCATACGGCGCACTCGTCGTCGTCCTCGTCGCCAACTGCGTGGCGACCTGACTGCATGTAGTCTGGCCGACGCGATAACGCGTCGACAAGGATTGCCTATTTCCGGAGCCGAGCAGGAGATGCGAAGGTGATAACGGAAATGACCCTTCCCGCACGAGAACGAGCGATGAAACCTCTTCCCGGTCTCCACATACGCACCGCAGCGCTCAGTCCAAGTTTTCCTGCTGCCTGCTCAAGCCGACACAAGCTCACGCATGCCTACGCTTCGCCCTCGCCGTGCCCAACTGTCGCCTCCCAACCCAGGCGACGAGCCGAGTCCGCCACCAACAACGGCGGCTGGAGCTGTATCCAGGTCAACTCACAGCAGTAGGCGTCCATCTGGTACAGAGGCCTCAGCGACAGCTATCGTGCCATCGGCGCCCTCAGCGGGCTCCCGTCAGGTTGCTCGTAGTGACCGTAGCGCCCCCCGTCCCGCACCGAAGCGACGTCAAGCTGCCCCGTCGAGGGCCGCGAAAACTCGGCAGGGCTCCTCGAGTCGAGCGGTCAAACGCGCCAAGACGAGCACAAGGAATAGTGGCGGGAGTACCGATACCCGCCGCACGGAAGGCTTAGAGGACCTCGCGGAAACATCAGAGCAGTCTCCAATCATCGTTGACAATGGCGCAGGAAGTGACTCCGAAACGCCGGTGACAGTGCTTCCCAGTCCGAGCACCTTCGCCATGCAGCCGGACCCGGTGTCACACCTGGCGCAACAATTTGCCGCTCCAGCCAATAGTACGACACCAGGCGCGCCCAATAACAATTATGACGCTCAGTTCCGAGCTCAATTCGACCAGCTCAACACGCTGGCCTCGACGGTCAATAGTCTGGCAAGTCAATCAGGCATCCAACTCACATCTGAAGGCGGGTCGCTGCACCTACAAAATCCTCCGCCGGTGTTGACGACCCAACGAGGTGCGTTCCGGGCATCACCGTTCAACTCGCCGTCTCCATCGTTTGGATCTACCTCCCTTGTCGAAGCTGGCGGTAGTCATCCTAGTACGCTGTTAGCAGCATCGCCACCAAGTAACCTCGTGGGGGTAACCAGTCAAGCGTTCCCGTACCCCTCGACTCGCATCAAGCACAACTTCTACCCTCCACCCCAAGACGCCCTCGCAGCCTTCAGGGTGTTTCGTGATCTACATTCTGCTGATGGTCTGTATCGCTCACCGCATGCATTTGCCTTGTTTTTGCTTGCAAGGCTGCGGGGCCGCATTGACGTTAACGAGACTTTGGTCATGGCCATCTTCGGGATACGCTTGGGGAGACGTGAGCATCCGTGAGAAGCTTTATGGAGAAACAGCGTCATTCGGTGCTAGCCACCGCTTCGGATAACAAAGTGGTTACGTTCAAGTTTCAAGCTGGACTCGAACTACCAAGCGCATCCAACAAGCCGTGTGCATCAATGCTGGAGTTGACCCAAGCCGTGAATGGCCTTTGCAATTTCGCATCCACGTTCTGGTTCGAACTCGGTCAACATCTCGCGTCGGCCCTCCGAACTTTTGCTTTCGAGCGCCTTCGTATCGACCCCGACCCCCCATGTCCGATTCTTCAGCTCACCCTGAATTACATTGATTTATGGCTGGGTAATGCCCTCGATGCCCTCGCTAGCGAGTCATCAACGTGGTGGAGAGACTATGTTTCGGGAGTCCGTGCAATTTCGGTTGATTCTCCGCAGTGGTTGGCCGACCTCGTGAACATATCGGAGCAGTACCGCAAGCACCAAGACCGCTCCCGACCGCAGCGGGCACCACCTGTGGCTCCGAACGTCCGCCACGGCCAGCGGCTAGGCCAACGCCAAGTCCAAGTCGCACTAGCCCAGCCTCGCAATGCCACGCAGTCCCATACAACGCTGTCGGCAAAGCTACCCCCTCACCTAGCTACGCTCCTCCCACGGAATGAACGCAATGAACAACCATGCCTTCGCCACTTCTCTGGCAACGGTTGTTCTGGCGGGAAGCAACGATGTACACTTGCGAATTGCGTCCACGAGTGGCCAACACCACTTCCTGCTGAGCTCATCGCATGGGCAAAGCTCAATGTCGGCCGTCCACGCGCCGCTCGACGAGACCCGACAACGAACGACAACCAGCAATGACGGTATCAGGAGGACGGTGCTTCGGACGAGGATTCTCAGTTTAATACATCGGGAGATTTGCACTCAACTAGCACCCTTCCTCCTAATCGCGCCTTACCAGCTCACGGTTTTGTTGCCGCCGTTGCCACACGCCAACATCATCACCAAACCACGCGTCTCAAGACTTGTGGTATCGCAAAGCTACATGCCTTGGACGCAAGGATTGGTCGTACTGCCGAATTCGAGAAGGGCTCCCGGTTCTCACCGCCGACCGCTAAGCCGGTGAGAACACAGTTCATCAAAATGAATTCAAATGCCGAGAACTTACTACTGTCGCCGGGGTCGGTCAGGCATCCCTTCCGAACATCCCAGTTACGCAGCGCACGGGAATCCTAGGTGCGAGTCACCACTACAAACCAACCACGCCTCATCTGTTTCCAGCTCCATCGGCAAATGCACTCAAGGAGCTCCAAGATAACTACAACGACCGGCTTCGTGCGTGGTCATCCCGCCGTACTCGAACGCTAACGAAGGTCTTTGCATCAGCCGGTTTAACGTTTCCCCCTCGGCAACCTGACGCAGTTCCGCTGGATGGTAAATCTTCCCTGAACACAGCTCTGCAAACTGTAGTTTCAGAATTTATACGGCGCACCCGCATGGACCTACCGTAATTTGTGGAGCTTTGGCGTGGCCAAACGAAGCACGATTATCGACCCAACAAGGCCATTGATCCCGATGTGATAGCTCAATTCTACTCATCGTATCAGCATCTTAGCCATCTCCAACGGACAGCTGCAGAAGGAGTTCGGGTAACAATCCGCGAGGACGCCAAAATCCCGATAGGCCCCGCCGGCCAAGCAACCACGCATCAGCCTCCAAGTATCTCGACGTACTATTATCAAACGTGCGCCAAGAACAAGAAGCGGGTAGTAGATGCTGACATCCTCGAGATTTGGACCGATGTGCTTCTCAGCCCGTTTGGCGTGGTTGCCAAGGGAGACAAAGATCCCGCGCTAGTTGGCCGCACTATCCACGATTTGTCTCAACCTGAGGGCGCTTCGATCAATGATATCACCGTGAAGGACGAAACACCCACTCCGACCTACGAACCGTGTACTTCAGTGGCCAGCGAGCTACTACGGACGTCGCTTAAGTCTACTGCAGCGATACCAGCAAAGCTCATGGGCGGGGATGTCGCGTCAGCCTTTCGCAATGTTGCAATCCATAGTGAGAGTGTCCGGCTATTTGGTGGCTATAATTCTGAAGTCAACGCTGTGATTATCGATCTCTTTGCTCCCTTTGGCTAGACCTTATCGCCTGCAGAATACGAAGTGTTTGGCAGCGCAATCTCTCACATTCACGCCTCAACAATCTGTACGCGTACACAGGAGCCGTTCTACAGCTATCATTGGGTGGATGACCACATTAGCGTGGTGCGCGCTTTTCCAGGTGTATGTGAGGAATCTGAACGATCGCTTCGCCTGGCAATGGCAATTGTTTTTGGTCCATCGGCAATCAACGAGACCAAATTGACAGGCTGGCACCAGCGGCTCAAAGTCCTAGGACTAGAGTTCGATTCTGGTACCCGCACAGTCTCCATGCCTTACTCGAAGATCACCAAAGCTCGTCAAAAGGTGCACGCGACCATGAACGCTACTGCTATCACACGTACGGAGTATCGTTCATTGCTGGGCTCTCTACGGCATGTAGCCACATGCGTTCGACCGGCTCGCACTTTTCTACAACGGCTTCGGGCGGCGGAGGTTGGACATCCCCGATCACACCGCGTTCCCGTTACAAGTCAAGTGATCGACGCCTTGATGTGGTGGGAATTGATTTTGCAGTCAGCCAGCTTGAACGGAGTGCCTCTTCAGTATTTCACCGACTCACAGGTACCGGACTGTACCGTATATGTCGACGCCTCAAACTACGGTCTGGCCGCTATCGACGTCTCGCGCTGTAAATATTTGACTTACGCGTTCACAGCGGAAGAACAAGATCTAATATCTCGATTCCAAGACGGAGATCCCAACGGGTTTGATATTAACTTTCGAGAACTGCTCAACCTCGCGTTCGCATTGTTTGCATGGGGCTCAGAATGGTCACACCCGCGGTCCTGTATACCTACGCACGTGCGCTTCCGAATCGATAATACTTCCGCAGTGGCTTGGCAATCAAGGTTTTCGAGTCGCAACCCACGGGCGCGGACGATATTGCGGCTCCTCGCACTCTGGGAAGTCACGTACAACCTCCACTTCTCCTCACAGCACGTCGCAGGCCGATCGATCAAGTTAGCGGACATGGGGTCCCGCATCACGCAAGATCCTGCGGTGGCTAACAGTTTCAGAAAACTAACTTCGTCTTGGACTGCAACACAGGTGCCAATCAACTCAGCGACGTTCAACAGCATTTGGCTCAGCATCTCCGCGAAAACTCATTTGCGCCCCCCACCTTAGCCAAGTACCGACGAGCTTTCGCAGAATGGACGGAATTGTGCGCTACGATTGGCATCGACCCTTACTGCGGCAGCGTTGGCCAGCAAACTTTCATCGACACCATTACACGATTTATTTTTCAAGCGTACGAACGCGGCTTACGCAGCAGCTCAATTTCGGGACTACTGCACGGCGTTCAACATTTTCTGAGTGCGGCCGGTGCTCCATCCGTATTCGGCCATGCTCAGATCCGCATGCTACTCAAGGGCATCCGTCGTCTTGATTCCCTTCCCAGCAGCAAAGCTCCAGTCACGCTCGACCTCCTGGAATCGTGCTACATGGCGCTAAATCAGACGTCTCCCCATGACCGCATGCTCTGGGGAGTCCTGTGCACGTCCTTCTTCTTCCTGCAGAGACGGTCGGAGATCGCGTCAAGCGGCAAGGCATTTCAGTGGTTCGCTCTCCGAGACGAAGATGTTGCCATCTTAGACGGCCAAGGCAATCCAACCATTCGACCAGACCAATCCGACAAGGTAGCAATCCGACTACGCGGCTCCAAGGCCAATCAGCACGGAAGCCCGACCAACCGGATACTCGCGAGATCAGGCCACCCGTATATCTGCCCCGTATTTGGCGCCCTGTGTTTGAAGCACTTCCGAGGACCTGCCCAGCCATCGACGCCCATAGCCCTCTTCGTGACCCCAGACGGTCAGCAGCACACAGTTTCGGCAGCCAGAATCAAGTTTGCGCTTCAGCATGCTGCCCACAGACTGGGCCTCCAGAGCAAGGACTACACCTCACACTCGCTACGAGCTGGCGGTGCGACTCAGATGTATCGACGCGGTATCAGCGCCCTCACTATCAGTTCCACGGACACTGGGTATCGGACGCGTTCAAGGTTTACAGAAGACTGAACGACGACGTCGCCACAACGATTGCCAGCACCATGACCAGCGGCTCGCAACATTGACGATGTATCGGGTGACACGCAGTGCAAGAAGCCCAATTGGGGGTTCCGCTATAGCGGGACCTTCTATTGCACTTGCCTGTCACTCAATACAGCTAATATGTTTGCCTCCATGCTTGTCGAGCAAAGTGTGGAGTGCGGGAAGTTGGTCTTGCCCGGCTTGTAGTGCACAACGAAGTTGTACTCGGAGAACAGGGACAACCAGCGCGCCATGCGCTGGGACAAGTGGGGGCTCTTCGTCGCTGTCCTCAACGACGCGTGATGGTGTAGATCGCGAAGGTCTGCTCGCCGAGGAGATACACGCGGAACTTGATGAGGGCGTAGGGCATGGCCAGCAGCTTCTTATCATGGACCGGATAATTCCGTTCCGCCGGCTTCAGCTGACGCGACTGGTAGCTAATGACCCGCTCGCGTCCTTCGTCATCGAACTGCATCAAGGCGCATCCGACCGCGAAGTCGCTCGCGTCGCACTCGACGTGGAAGGGCTTCGAGTGGTCTGGGAGAAAGAGCACGGGCGCGGTCGACAAGCTCGACTTCACCGCGTCGAAGGCAGCTTGGCGCTCGGGACGCCACGACCACGTGACGTCTGCCTTGAGTAGTTGAGATAGCGGGCGGGTCGTCGAAGCGAAGTTCTTCGAGTAATGGTGAAGATACGTGGCGAGCCCCAGCCACTGTCGGAGCTGCTTCTGATCCTGCGGCGTCGGCCACGCGCAGATGGCCTCGATCTTCTCGGGGTCGGCGCGGACACCGTCCTTGCTGACGTAGCTCCCGAGCACAGGGATCTCGGGAGCGCAGAAGATGCACTTCTTCAAGTTGGCGAACAGCTTGTTCTCCTTCATCACCTCGAGCACCTTGCGTAGGTCTGTCATGCCGTCCTCGGCACGACTGTGAATGAAGATGTCGTCGAAGTAGTTGGGCGCGAAGTCTCGGTACGGCCGAAGCAAGTTGGACACCATCCGGTTGAAGGTAGCGGGGGCGTTCTTGAGCCCCTGCGGCATCACGAGCCATTCCCACAACATCCCGCTGGGCGTGCTGACCGCTGTCAGCGGCACATCGTCTTCGCGCATCAAGATCTGATAGAAGTCATCCATCAGATCAATGGCACTGTACTTCGTGCTGCCAGACATGGTGTCCAGCACCATGTCCTTCCTCGGGATCGTCGTTTGCGCCGGTATGGTGGCCTCGTTGAGCTTGTTGAAGGCGTGGACGATTCTCCAGCCGCCGGTGGCTTTCTTCACGCAGAACGTCGGACTGGAGTGCGGCGACAGACTCTCGCGAACGTGGCCGGCTTGCCGGTGACTCTCGAAGAAGGCGTCAATGGCTTTGATTTGGTCGCGAGGAAGCGGCCACTGCCGCGTCACGCAGTACTTCGCACCGGGCACGAGGTCAATCTCGTGCCGAACACCGCGGTCGGGTGGAAGAACGGCTGGAACTTTGTCCGGGAAAATCTCCATGAACTCGTGCACGAGCGGAGCGACTGGGTTGCCGGCCGCTTCGAGCGCCGGCAACGACTTAGCTGCGTAGCGGGCTTGACGGGCGTTCTTCGGCTCGGCTCCTTTTAGGCGCGTCCTGGCGTCGGAAGCTGGGTCCGACTAGTTTCCACGAGAGCCCAGGCAGCCGAGTGATCTCGGCGGCGTCGACGTCGCGTATACACGGAGCCACCTCCGCGTCGTCCCCCACCAACACTGAGATCACTTCAGCCTCAGCCTCAACCGAGTCCACCGATGGCGTACGAGGACGGCGCGGGTTGCGACGTCCGCGATGGCGAACCGGACGTGGAGTGTTATCCGAAGCTGCCGATGAGAGCCCATGCTCGATCACGGCCGCTGAACTGGGGCGCCGGGATACAACGTCGGCGACTGGACGCGGGTCATTGGACATGATCGCGTCGGCTTCATCAGGGAGCTCCCGCTCGACCACTCGCGGGAACCCATGCTCGACCGCGTGTGGGAGGCCACGCTCAACCACATCTTCTCGCTCTTCAACGTTGGAGAGCTGCTGCTCGTCCTGACGTGGCTCGACCACGTCATTGTCTGCTTCCGAGAACCGCTGCTCATCGGGACGTGGGAACCCATGCTCGACCACGTCAGACACGTTCTGAGGCTCCTGCTCAGGACCGGCGCAGGTTGCGAGTTCGCACGCCGAACACGAAGGGTCATCGCTCGCTTCGTGCGCAGCATGGGTCATGGTGTCGGGGTCCATGACGGCAACATGCGGCCACTGGTTAGGCGTTCCGCACAGGAACGCCAATACTGCATTCGGATCGACGTATCGGGGGCGGACTGTGCCAGTTAGCCAGTTGATCTCAGGCTGGTGGGGAGCGAGCCACGGGATGCCGAAGACACAGTCGAACGAGCCGCTCAGCTCGATCACCAAGAACTCCTCGGAACTGTGGAACCCGTCGAACTCGAACGCGAAGGTCGCCGAGCGCCGCGGCGTCCGCCGCGGCTTCCCCTCAGCGTACTTCACGATCATGTCGCCAGGCCCGTCGCGAATGTTCATGTCCCCCCGGTAACACCGACAAGTTCTCGGCGCAAACGAAGTTGTTTGTCGCGCCCGAGTCCAGCAGCGCGCGAAGAGGGCGCGTCGCGCCGTCAACGTGGAGGCTGATCACAATCAGTCTCGTGTCACTGCCGGAGGTGGTGGTGGCAAAGAGTTGTGCATGAAGCACGGGAGGGCTAGGAGGAGATTTTGCCACCAGAGAACCATCGCTCCTTCCACGACCAGTAGGGCGCCCCGCACCTACTGGTTGTCGCCGTTTTTTGGAGCGGCGACGTCGTTCGCGACCGTGACGTTCGCCTGCATCAGCGCCGGAGCGCGGCAAATAGCCGCGCGATGTCCAGGTTTCCCACAGCGGTAGCAGCGCATCGGGCGGGGACTGCGCGATGGCGAGGCGTTGGCGACCTTGCAGATGACGTCGGCACCCGACGTCCACCGAACTGTTGAATCGCATCCACCTCCATCGGCTCCGGCTCAGCCACCGGAGCCCGAGTCACATCGAAAGACTGCGACGCCGTCACGCTGTAGTCTTCACGGAGCGCAACAGCGAAGGCCTCTTCGAGTGTCGGTGGGGTCTTCCGGGTCAGGTAAAAGCGCTGGTAGCCAGCGCTCATGCCAGAGATGAAGACTTGGACTTGGGTCGCCATGTCTACGGGCGCGACACAAGGTATCGTGCGCGCTGGATGTACTCGAGCATGGACATACGTCCTTGCTTCAACGCCAGGAAGGCGGAGCGCTGAACGCTTTCATCTTGGGGCGGTTCGAACGCGAGCCGCAAGTCCGCCTTCATCGATGCCATGGTCGGGAAGCAGGAAGCGTCGGCCACGAGCTTGCCGAGCGCCCACTCCTTCGCCTTCCCCGCCAGTTTGGACAGGAGAAAGCGCGTGCGCGCGAGCTCGGTAGACAGCTGCCGAGCTTCGATCGCGATGTCCACCTCGCAGAACCAGCGGTTCAGATGAAGGCGGCCCTCGCCTTCACCGCTGTACGTGGAGACATCGAGCTTCACGATGTCGGACTTGTTCTTGGTCTGCGTGGGAGTCGACACTCGCTGACCTCCGTCAGCGAGTTCACGCGCCATGAACTCCTGGGCGGCCAGGCGTTGTTGCTCCTCGGTTCCCGCCGTCAGCAGTGTCTTGATCACAGCGTCACCAGACACCGCTGCGAGGCGGTGTAGCGCCTCCCACTCGATCGCCGACAGGTGAGGAAAGCTGGCGTGCTCCAGTAAAGTGGCAGTCGCCCGGGACGCGTCAGGCATCAACGTGTCGTTCATGTTCATCCCGATCTGGGGCGTTGGACGGACTAGCGAAGTGCTACCAGGTGTAACGGGCTAACCGCAGCCCGTTACGTGCTTACACGAGCAGAGGAAGTAATAGGCAAATTGAACTCTGATTGATTGATTGACACGGCGAAACCGTGCCCACTTAAACCTATGCTGAGTGTTGATTGGCTATCGTGTGAGCACGAAGGCGACTGTGTGACGAGAGCATCATGATATTTTATATAAGAACACGAACAGTTATTATATGTTAAGTCGGGGAAAAGCGAATTCCACATTTTGATTGTCGCTGGGGCATATACATGTAGCCCAATACAAAATGTAAATGTATACCTACAAACTGAATAACAGAGAACTATGGTAGGATGATAAACTGAGCAACAAATATGTACATTTACGTGAGCACACTAAAGACAGCAACACCAGATCGATCTACCCTGCCATGATATATTGTTAATGTTTATTTCTACTACATTCACAATAAACACGGATTGTTATATATGCACCGTGCGAGTACTTTGCAGTTCGAGTTAAATAGTTGGTACAAGTTGGACACGGCTTTCCCACCGTACAATAGAGACTATTTTACCCTGCAACATCCATCTACTCATAGTAACGCTGGCATGGGAATAGATATTTTGGCTGATACCTTCCACGGAACCATACTAAGGATACACTAAACATAAAAACACTTTTTTACACGCACACAATCAGAAATAAATGTCATTTGAGCTGATAAAAGCCAACCAGAGCGAAGCGGAGGTGGGCGGTCCTATCTACTGCAACCAACCACAAAACTACCGCCGCGTAGCGGCGGCGCTCGGCTTCTTCTACAACAACTAATAGAGAAATTTGCCCGTCTGCGTGTCAGTCCGTGTGAAGCCCGTTGTCCACTTTATAGGTGGTCCACATAATCGTACATTGACAGCCTTGGACGCCGAAGGCGGCCCCATTACAAGCTGCCGAGCGCAGCGAAGGCGGCACTCGCGTACGTTCTAGCGGGCCGCAGGGCCCGCCCCACAACTATGTACTAATAACACGGCGAGTAGTGCAGCGAGCCGACGAGGCGAGCGGAACGGGGGCGATTACCCCCCCCCCCCCCCCCGTGACGCATGGGCTAATATAATGCTTTTCGGAACACCTGCTATTAATTAAAATGGGCCCACCGCGTAGTAGCAGCGATAGCAGAGTCCGCTTAAACATATGATAGGACTGCGAGTACTTCTCTGGCATCGACAATTCAATTTAACCTCAGTTTTTGCGATCCCACCTGATTGGTTAAATATATGATTTCAACCATATGATTGGGTATAAAGTTTGATTAGAGAGCAAGCTCACGAAAT
Source organism: Phytophthora sojae (assembly GCF_000149755.1). Taxonomy (NCBI): domain Eukaryota; phylum Oomycota; class Peronosporomycetes; order Peronosporales; family Peronosporaceae; genus Phytophthora; species Phytophthora sojae. Next base: position 8,353,908 of record NW_009258117.1, read on the forward strand.
TGCTTAGAAAAACCTCAAAATCTAGACGAATGCCACGCCTTCCGCACGCGTCCTACGACAGCGAAAATGCACAGCACTGTTTCGACAGTTAACCAACCCTTCCCATGATACCATTTTGGTGTAATATCGCCATACATTGTAGCCACTTCGCAAAAAAAAACTAATGTTACCCAAAATCGGGCTTACAAAATTTGTTCTGTTTCCCATATTCCTGCTGTTTTTGAGCAGCCAATAGTATAACGCGAAACCACCAAATCTCAGCTTTCTTTTGAGCTATTTTCTGTCTCCGACATATTTTTTTTTGATTTTTTTAGAGCTGAAAAATAGAAATGTTGATTTTTAGGTGGGCCAGAGAAGTAGTGCCTGGGGCGGACCCAGAACCAAAATCTGAGGGGGGGGGGGCGGGCCAAAAACAGGGGGGTAAGTCTATATGCGGCTCAAAAATAGGGGAGTACGTCGATCAGATAGCTCAGAAATAGGGGGATAAGTGTGATGTCTATGACCAGCTTCGTCAGCTCGTAGAAAAACGTGCCCATAGCGGCCGCATCGACCTCATTGCGAGCGCGCGAAAGCGGCTCCGACGCACGCGAAGACAGCTCGGGATGGCGGTCGACGAAGCGGTTGTACCAGCCAGTAGTAAGGTCCTTGACGGAGCGCAGATTCCCGTGGATCTCGTTAGCAGCCTCGAGAACTTCCCATGGCCACACGGGGACCAGACGACGCTGCATTGCATCGATCCATGTCACTAGATCGGCTTCACACCCGGGAGGCAGTAGGGGGGGGGCAGGTCCGGGCCGTTGGCGCTCAAAAGGTCGAACTTCGATGCGCGCGGCGACTTTGCGCTTTAGTGTTGACAACGACACTGGTGACGAGTCGGCCACGGCTGCGAGCATCTCTCCTGCGTGGACGCGGTCGATAGCTTCTTCTAGCTGCTTGTCTGTGAAGGCCGCCTTCATCTTACGCTCGACTCGAGGGGGCTGGATATCTGACGGGATCAGCGTAAGGAAAAGTGAGGGCCAAGATCTGGTTAAAAACTATTGAGCCAATCAGAGCAATATTAGTCCAAATAAGAAGATTGGATTGGATAATAGTCGCTTTAGTCCATGAACTGGTCAGAGGTTATGAATTGGTAAACCACGTTAGAAGGCGATAGCACCGACGTAATAAGCGATAGCAGTGCGAACATGTAGCGAGAGGTACAGTAGCTGAAGACGATTGAATAATAGTTTCAGGTTAGTTTTTGTGTAATACTTAAGTACTTTAGGGACGGATATATTATAGCTGCAGCGGTGCTGAGTGCTCATCTATAAAAGCATATAGCTACATTGGCTTAAACGTGTGGCATGTATCTGTAACTTATAGTATTTAGCGGTAAGATAATGGGTTCTGGGGATAGTAGATGCCTAGACATGCATTGGAGTGGAGATTTTATTGTAGTTCATACTGGCATTCCATTGACGCGTTTCCCCACACTCTAACAATACGGATGAGCCGTGCAATACCTGTATATTAACGAATTAGCATTGCATGCTATATGAATTTTGAACGCGACGGCGATACTTTCGCTACTCAACTATAGGTAGTACGCAAAAGTGTTAATGTGCATTACGTAGTAGAGTAATTTACTGATACGCACGTCTTAGCTCATTAAAAATGAGATTGGAAGCGGGATACGTCGAAATTAACGCAGCCCACAGCTCATTACATTCTTAGGGCCGTAGAAAATGCTGAAACGATGCAGCACGATATATACACTTTTTTTTAAGAAAACTAACTCGAAACGTAATGCTGAGAACATGAATAGCGAAGCCATCACTTTGGACTTATCGCCTGATCACAGAATGTAAATGCTATAGCCTACCAACCGTAAAGAGAAAGAAACTATAGTTATGCGATAACATGATAAAATAACAGGTATACAGACTTCAAAGTGAGCACACTGTAGATAGCAACACTGTATTGATCTACCCCACCACGACATGTAGCTCATGCCAAAGTTTAATTCTACCACATGTACAACACACAGATTACTTAAGGTATGTACTCCGCGGGGACTTTGTAATCGGATTAAGTAGTTGCACCTGTTTGGACCCGGTTTACAACAGGGTACCGTACGATAGATCGAATGTTTTACCTTACTACACCATTTTTCAGGCAAAATGGTCGCTTTCTCAACCAAAGTGGTGCGAGAAGGTCTCGCGCAACATAATACTGCGACGAAAAAGGGCATTTTTCAACCAAAGTGGTTTACAGCTGTTTATTTCTCAAGCAAAATGGTTTGCCCAACCATATGCGGCTAAAACAGACCATGGTTGGGAAACCAACCAGTCTGCCTGGGAAATGGTGTACATTCATCTACTCTGACGTAGGGATTAAGCTGATTTCAGTCACGTCACACTACTCAACGTAAATAAACATTTGTTTTTACGTGCCCACAAGCAAAATTTAATAACCTTTAAACTAAATAAAAGCCCACCGGAGCGAAGCGGAGGTGGACGGCCCTTACTACTACAACTAACCACAAAACTACCGCCGCGTAGCGGCGGCGCTCGGCTAGTCCTCAACATCAGAAAGAGCAACGCGCTGTCCGGGATATTTATCAAAACCCCAAACAAACAGGTCAAAACCCCACACAATAAGGATAAGGTGCATTCATTGGCTAAAACACTTCATTCAGGTTGTGCTGAGGCATCGTGTGTGTGACAGAGTGCTACGTCCTGCGGGTGCTTCGCCCTGTGAGTGCTGAAGTGTAGCGCCCTGTGTGTTGCGAGCGCTGCGTCCATCGAGTGCTGGAGAGCTGGACGGCTGCATCCCGTGAGTGGTGGAGAGCAGCGACGTGCGAGTGGTGATATGCAGCATCCTGCGAGAGATGAAGTGCAGTGCCTGTGCATCGTAGAGTGCAGCGTCTTGCGAGTGGTGCAACGTCCTGTGAGTGGTGGAGTGCAGCGTCCGGAGCGTCCACTGTGACACAAGCGTCGCTTCATGTGTGCGTGCGAGTGCTGCGTCCTGTGGATGACCATATACAGTCTTGTGTGTGTGCTAAAGTTGTATTATCGCTGACCGTGCAGCATTATCAGCACCCGTAGCGATCCTACCGCAACGAGATGAAGGCGCCACTGTCCCGAGACTTTGAGGAACACGTCGAGTGCACTGGATGACGGCCTACAGAAGCACCGCGTGGTGGTGAAGGCAGAGAGGTAACGATGGTTCGCTATGCACAATGACTAACTGTTGCTGTTTGGTTTTCGCTGTCACATGATACAATTGCAGTGCGATCGAATAAAAGGAGAAGCGAAGAGAAATTGTCAATGCTATGCAATAGATTTTCGCGTCAATAATACAAACGTGTAAGTGATCTAAGATGAGTTCAGGGTGCAATTATACTAAGCTTACGCTATAAAATGCAGCTGCAGTAAAGGTGGTCGATCTCTAGCTCGACAAACGGACTCCGCCCGACAGTGTACACCCCCGGAGAAATTGGAATTCCGTCCAGCTCTACGCCCACGTTAATCCCGGGGGAAGTAACTGCGTTGTGTCCAGTCTGGTTGGAGGTAGTGCAGTGATATGGTCGTCGTTTCTTTGGTATAGCTCCGGTTAGTAGACTTCCGAAGGCGTTCATAACCTCGTCATGAACACGATCTTCTTCTTGAACTGAAGGTTGCTCCTCCTCACGCTCCTCCGAGGGAAGATCACTGCGCTGCTGCTTCTTTGAAGTCTGCCGCTCGCCCTTACTTCGCTGACGCTTGTTCTGCCCCGATCGATCCTTCTTCTTTTTGGTGGACGCTTTTGTTTGGCCGGCCTGGCGATATTGGAGAGGATCTTTTGTGTCATCTAGAGTCACCAAGTCTACCACAAGTGGCAGCGTAATCGTTACGTCCTCAAATGCACGAGAGAAGGAGGGTGTGAGGTAAGCTGGGTGAAAAAGATCCTCCAGGGTTGCTTTTGTAATCGGATGATCTCGGCGGCGTTTGAACAGTACAGCGAGTATACGACGACAGGGGATTTGGCATTGCTCACGGATGTGGCATCGCCTGCAAGTGCCCTCAGCCAGATTGACCTCGTGTCGCCGCGTGTAAGCGTTGTTCTTGGCATCCAACTTGCTCTCATCGACGTAGAAACTTGAGTTTGAACTTTCTAGTACCGACATTTTGGCCACAGATCTAACCTCTTCGTCGATAGCAGTCTTTCCACGAGGGGTCAAATTGAACGGTACATCAAGCCATTCTTTGGCTGTTTTAGCGTTTTGTCGACAGACCTTCATGCAACATTCGCAGCAACGAAGTACGGCAGAGGGAGCTCCTTCGATCCGAGCATTGTTCCATTGCAGCGCGTTATTTTCTCCCTCGTTCGCGCTGGTAGTTCTTGTACCGTACAAAGGCAAAGGGTCCCCGTAAGAGGGTACGCCCAGCCATCTCTCTCGAATTGCTGCAGCCTCCGCATCTGAGTGCACGTAGTTTCCGAATCGCGTCCATGCTGTCGGGTGGATACTTTCCAGGTAGTCAGCAACACTTTCTTCCCTGTCGGTTCCAGGATGGAGGTGGGTTGGATATTGTTCACGAATTTCAGCAAGGGTACGATCGTATCCAGCAAGACTGCTACACGCTTGTAACTTGTAGATCAGTGGACACCCCTCGCAGATCGAAGGCTCGACCGACTTAAACCTGTCTATAGTGTTAAACTCGATGTGAAGCGAGCAAAACTTTAAATGAACAGGAATTCCAAGTCTTCACAAGAGTTGTTGAGCCTCCAGTCATAGTCACCAACAATATAACATTATATACCAAATGTACCATGCCAAGTTAGAATCAGGAAATAAAATACGTGTATAGAGTCATAGACAAAAAAAATAAGAAGCTGGTACTTACATCACCCTGGCTCAGAGGTACGCGTAGGGTAGGACCGAACAAAAGGCAATGCACAATGATGAGAGCCCATATAAAGTTTGACTAAGAGGGAGGAGACATAGCTCATTTCCCGCAACAAAACCCCTCGAACCTTCGTGCATTGACACCGTGGCTGGCCATAAACTGTCTGTTGTGCCGATGCTTTCTCAAAACGCAATATATCCAGCACAGCAAACCGTGAGCTTCCGCGCAGCATAGTGTCAAACGCTACCGCACTTTGCATGCTAGCATCTATGAACTGCCGCAACCTCGTCTTGCACATTCCAAGAGTCACCGTTCGTTCTTATACTGCTGATGGAGGTCAACCCGCGCATTGCCGCACGTAGCTGGTCCGGCCGGGTGTGGGCAAACTGACTGGTCGTCATGGTCTAGCCCGACGGGGGCGGTCATTAGCCGTCGCCGAGGGAGTCTTGCTCCGAAGCGCCTGAATTCGTAGCATCATCATCGCGCGTCCAACAAAATCAAAATTGTTGCGGGGTACGTGGGTACGTGGGTACGAGGACGGGTTGGGGGGGGTTACATGACACACATAGTCTGTCATTTGCGGTCGCCTCATGTGGCGAAGCGGCTCCGCGAAATTCGAAGATCGAACTACGTGTTTAGGAAGACCTCAAAATTGTTTGTGCGAACGAACGGCGTGCAGCCAACGCAGATGCGGCACTGCCTTCTCCTTCACGGAGTTGTTATCGTAGGCTAGCTTTGCATGTTTTTACGTCTTTCGTGGCACACGGGTGCTTCGAGTTGTTGAAACAGAGATTTCCAATAGTAGGCGGCCAGGCTCTGACAGGGCGCGCCGCAGGCTAGGGTGCTGCGCCATCGGTAGTTCGTGTTTTCCTCGAGCACAAGCAACTCGTTGTATGAGTTGGTAGCGGAACGAAGTAGCATCTACTCGGTGGGTTGAAAGTTCGAGTCGAGGATGGCAGCCGACATGCGAGCGACACTGGTACAGCTTTCCCAACACAAAGAGAGATAGGTATCGAGTGTGATACGTGTAGACGAAAATGTTGAAGCTGTGAAGAGCTTGTTCAGCGTCACATAACGTGTCGTAATATGCGATGTGGTGTACGTGAGCTTGGCAACGACAGGTAAAAGGACGGGTAGAGCAGTATCGTCGGCATCAACTCCGAACTAGAGGTAGAAATCTAATTCTTTGCCAGTTTCGGGCCCGGCGAAGCCGACGGCGGCATGAAAGTTGCTGGTGTTGGGGGAGGTGGCGCGCTGAGAGGGACGGCATCTCAGGTAAGGGGCGGGTAGTACTCATCACTGCTCCTACTTGCTGGCACGGTCTCCACGCTCTCAGCGCTGCTGTCGGTTCCATCATCGGTTCTGTTACTCTCGTCTGAGTACTCCAGCACTTCGGTAGTGTCGCTGTCGTCGATCGACGATTCGAGATCGGGTACCTTAGTTGTCGGCAAGTTCGGATGTGTGTTGAGGTTAGAAGCGCAACGTGGGAGACCGCACGTGATGTCCGGGGCGATCTGGCCCTCTAACTGTTCCTAAGCACCTACAAATAAAATGACACTGCCTTGATTCAGGTTGTTATTGCAAGGTGTTTTTTTCTTAATTCTTGTTGTAGAATTATCGTTGTAGAAGGTTTGAATGAAGCACAGAAGGTTATCGCACCACCAGCTAGAAGGGCACTAGAACCGCAGCATAATACCTTAGCGAGTTATAACAACATAGTGTCTGTGGATTAACGCAACCGAGTTATGATAACACGGACGTTACTGTCCATAATGCACTTGACTGCATTTTAGCCAATGAATGCACCTTATCCTTATTGTGTGGGGTTTTGATACAGTCAAACCTGTTTATATGAGGCCCTGTTGGTGACCATCTACGACAATGACTCATATAAAATGGACTCAGTTAAAAAAAATATGTGGTGCACGTAAAGAAATCGTGCATAGTTCGCTGCCGCTTTGCCTTCACCGTAGTCTCGAACCAAAGCGGTCACGGTTTGTAAAGTTCTTCGTTCTCTGTCAGTCTGCTCTCCGCATTGCAGCAGAAATGCAGCCAGCTCCATGCAGTATCTCAGAGCAATGGCAGGTTGAACTGCGGGTTCCTGTTCCTCCTCTTCCTCCTGCTCGTCCTGCGAAACTGCATCACTTCCTGCCGCTTCGTCCACTAGCACATCTGGCTCGTGCACAGGAACGTCTTCGTCCACTGCCAGATACTCACTAGCGCTAACAGCGCCCTCCCACCTCGATAGGATCGCCGTTAACTCCTCCATCTCGTCGCTGGATACCTCCTCAATGTAATCCGTGTCAGCACGGGTCCTTCCTAGCATCTTTTCTCCCAAAATGCGAGTCTTGACCCAGCAATTTGTAATTGTCGTTGGCGTCACACCCGCCCAAGCATCAATGGAGAATTGGACAGCTTCCAGTACGTTGAGCTTGCGTGTAATGTTAGTTTCAAGTGCATCCAAACACCACCGCACAAAATACTTTCGGTACCGAGCCTTGAACGACCGGATAATACCTGAATAAAAAAAACACCGTAATAGAGTTGGTTAGTTTAGGCTACACCACAATATACATAAAATATTTACCTGCATCCAGCGGCTGTACGGCGGATGTCATGTTAGGAGGGAGGAAGTGAACAGTCACATGAGTCAGGTTTCGTAGAATCTTGTGGCATGAAGCATTGTCGACTAGAAGTAGGACCTTGCGATTGGCGGCCGCCATTCTCATGTTGAAGAGGTGCAGCCATTCGTCAAAAATGACGGATGTCATCCAGGCGTTCTTGGAGGACTTGTACAATATAGGTTTACCTTTAATCCCCGCTCCCTTTCTAAAGCACCTCGGGTTCTTGGCCGTACCGATGACTATTGGGTCGAGCGTGTCGGAGCCAGTCGCGTTGCAGCAGAAGGCCAAAGTCAAACGTTGCTTCTCCTTTTTCTTGCCCTTGCGAATAGTCGTAGCTAGCGTTCGATTAGGCGCTAAGCGATAGAAAAGCGCCGTTTTGTCGAAGTTGAACACATTCTCGGGTGTAAACTGCGCCACCAACTCTTGTAGCTCTAGCCTCGCATCTCGCACTTCATCAGCTTCTACAGCGCCACCTTCGCCGTGTAGCGTATGGGAGCGGATCCCATTGCGCTTCTTAAAGCTTTGAAGCCAGCCGTTGCTTAGCCGGAGCTGCGTGGCATCGATGCCTAAGCGCTCCGCCAGCTCATGCGCCTTCAGCAGGAGCACGTCGTCCGCCATCGCCGTTTTAGCTTCGTTCTGAAAGAAAAATTCCCTCAGTTCCCGCTCGAACTGAGGGAATTTCACTCGGCGCCGCTTGGTCGCACTCAGGTCGACGTGGCTGAAGTAGGAAGAAGGCAGGTTGCGCAGTCGGGCGAGTGTGGCACGGCTGACCCGGGCCTTGAAAGTTGCGTAGATCCACTCGGCGAGCATGGGGTTGTTCATGCCAGGATTCTGCTTGAGCTTTAGGTGCACTTGGAGCTTTTGTTCTAGCGTCAGACAGGTGCGAGGAGACATGGCGAGCGAAGAAGGCTTGCGGTAGGCGTTGAGTGTTGAGCAGTTGCTTTGAAGAGTGTGTGGCCGTGAGTAGTGTGAATCAAATAAACAGGTGAGACCTAATTTGGTCCCCAAAAATGTGACTCATATACCTTGTATGCATATAAACAGAGTTCATACAAAAACTAAGTGAAATATTTGGTAGCGACAAAGCCTGCATCAAATAAACGGCATGGCTCAAATAGAGAGGATCATTTAAACAGGTTTGACTGTATATGCTGACCTGTTTGTTTGGGGTTTTGATAAATATCCCGCTGTCCGTGCGTAGATCACACTTATTCACTAAGTACGAATTCTACTAATTCTGATTTGCTGCCGAGCGCAGCGAAGGCGGCCCCCGGTCACCTCGTAGTGCGTTGCGGGCCCCCAACAGGGCCCGCCTACACTACATAACTAACCTAGCTCGGGTCCGCCATTACCGTAGTGAAGCGTAGGCAGCCTTCTCCAATGGCGGAGCGAGCACAGCGAGCGAGCGCCAGCACCAACTAACCAAAAACTTCCGAGCGCCTGTGCCAACTATCTAAAATTTACTGCCGCTTAGCGGCAGCAAAAACTACACAAACTTGATATTTGCTAAAATTATTCCTAGATGATCGGTTTACCTTCCTGAGGTCGTGGTGAGGCGGCGGTTTGAGGAGATGCGGTTGCAGAGGTTAATTGGGAGTTCTATTAGGGGGGTGACTTAGGGGGTTCCAGGGGATGTAGTGATACGTGGCTTTTGTAGCGGAATCGCTCCGGGCGAGACTCGAACCCTCAGTGGAACGCTTGATCTTCGTGGGCCTTACCCACAGGGACACTAGGAGCCCCTAATCCGGTGGTCAGCTAAAGATCCATCTTCCGTATCACGCTGCCGGGTATACAATTATATACAGAAGTGTAGCTGCTACACTGTAGTGACAACGCACTATCCAACTTGCCTTGTGCGTATCAAGCGCTCAACTAACCACGGCGCTGTAATCAAGGATGGTCAAGTTCTTCGCGGCAATCGCAACCATCCTGATTGGGGCTGCAACAGCTACGTCTGTACCCGACGGCACATGGCCCGCCAGCTCTGGAGCGGTCAAGTTCACCAAGCCTCGCATCATCAAGGCCGGCGAGGTCTTCGACGGCAAGATGCAGACGTTCGAGCGCTCCGACATCACGTGCACCGACGGTGAGGGCCAGAAGGACTCCGCCGTGTTCCTCGTCGAGGCCGGCGGCACCCTCAAGAACGCCATCATCGGCAAGAACCAGAAGGAGGGCGTCCACTGCGACGACCACGACTGCACCATCGAGAACGTCTGGTGGGACGACGTGTGCGAGGACGCGCTGAGCATCAAGGGCGGCACTGCTTCCAGTGTGACCACCGTGACCAACTGCGGCGCGCGCTACGCCTCGGACAAGGTGGTGCAGCACAACGGCTACGGCACCGTCAAGATCAACGGCTTCTTCGCGCAGGAGTTCGGCAAGCTCTACCGCTCGTGCGGCACGTGCGGAGACATCCCTCGCACTGTGACGGTGGAGAACGTGTACGCCATCGACCCGCTCGTGAGTCTCGTGACGGTGAACAAGAACTACGGCGACAAGGCGACGTTGAAGAACATTTAAGTATGTGAAGACAACCGATGGCAGCAACGACGTGAAGGTGTGTCAATGGTCGCAGGGCAGCAAGACACAGTCGAACCTGGGCGATGGTCCGTCGGGCACGCTCTGCCAGTACTCGAAGAGCGATATCCACATCAACGAGCAGTAGACAGGTTGCTTTCTAGATTTTGGTGTTAGCTTCATATTAGATCGATTTGCGTAGTTCTTTTGCGCTTTTGTCGTAGCTTTGTTTTATTGCCTTTTCAATAGAAATGTCGACCGCTAGTTTTAGGAAAGGGGTGCAAGGAGCATGTTAGGAATACACGGCTTGCGAATCATTCTAGAGGTGTCTGTCTGAAGGACTGCAGTGACTGGTTCATCGCGAATAGTACTCATCTATCAACCCAAATATAATTTATTATATGTCGGATTGAATTATTGCTTATCGTGGATATTATCCTCCCCGGGCCCCGTTTGACGTCCCTTGTCAACCGACTGCCGCTGCCAAATACGAAGCTGCGCGTCGGAAAGCGCGGAAGGAGCGGAAACGTCGACGATCGAGGCTGAGCATCACTCACTCAACCAACAACCAGGAGATGATAACTGGCGGTACTCACAACGAAAGTTATTAATCTGATGGTGAAGCAGTTCAATGATCTCACTTCGCCACAAAAGCTACACATCCACCTTCAGAAAACTTTACACACAACATTTTGAGGCTTCTGCTGCAACATCCACAACGAATGGAGAACGACGCGAGCTCATCTATCCATTTGTTGCCACGGATCGCAGGCATATCGGATTCCTCTACAACGGAGAAGGTCGCCGGAAAAATGGGATCAGATAGTCATCGCTTCCCCAAAAGAAAGTAGCGAACAAATGGGTTTGAGGTAGCGCCTTGAAACCATCCGGCCTCGTCCTTCTACGCTGAAATAAATCCGCTTTGCTGTCCGTCCACAGGTGACTGAAGTGATGATCTTTCGGTGAAGTTGATCGGTAGAGTACCAACCAAGGCTGAAATCAGGAGCCTCACCGCTCACTTTTCAATCCGCCGTCTCGCGATGAAGTTCCTCTCCTCCGTCGTCGCCCTCGCCGCCCTCGCCGCCTTCAGCTGCTTCACCTCTAACTCGGTTGAAGCCCATTCGTGGCTCGTGAAGCCGGTATCCCGGGAGACTGGGCCTCGCACGACCGACGGCACTGTGGGCTGCCCCAATACGACACCCGGCACGGTAACCTCGTTCTCTCCTGGCGAGACCATCGACGTCCGCTACTGGCGCAACAACCACCTCGGCGGATTCATCCGCTGGGCCATCTCGCCGGTGGGCAGCGAGTCCGCCTCCGACTTCGACGACAACGTCTTCTTCTACACGTGCCGCGAGTCTGGACCAGACTGCGTGGCTGCCGATGGCTCGACGAGTCGATATGCTGGAGACAATAGCAACGCCAACTCCATTTCCTGCGGTGACACGATCACTCTGCCCGATTGGCTCGACGAGGGCGACTACGTGCTCCAATGGGTCTGGTTTGCGGTGGGCTCCAGCTACGGCAACATTGGCTGGGCCGAGCCGCAGTTCGTGTCGTGTGCTGACATCACACTAACGTCGACGGGCTCGGGCAGAGAGCCCGAGTGCCCGACCTTCGTGGGGGGAGATCGAGTGACCAAGAACGAGGACTTGGGCAACGACGAGTGCTTCTACTTCTACACCAACTCGATCGAGTCGACGCAGTTCAAGGGGAGCAACGACAACTACGAGCAGTACTATGTCTTCGGCAAACCCTCTTACGTTGAGAACTGCAGTGGGAGTTCCAATGGGGCGGGGAACTCTACGATGGCAACTGAGACTCCGTCCACCACCATTCCAGCTGAAATCCCTCAGACGGACACTCCTACGACTGAGTACCCCACGAACACCCCCTCCACTGAGAACAGTGTGGCGGGTGACGCTAGTGCGCCTCCAACTGAAGACTACCCCGCTGGAACTGTCACGCCTGGAGGCTGCAAGAGCAAGAAGAGCAGATCGGTTCGCAGTTGAGGAAGTGTCGAGTAAGTACGCGTAGAAGCAGCGTAGTTTGTACTTGTCGACGTGTTTGTCATCTCGTATCCTTCCAGCAGTTTTCACACGCACAAAATAAACAATCGGTATCCGTCCGAGTAGTAACCCGTTTGCCAACACCTCCCTTCACTCTACATTCACATCCACAAGTCTGAAGAGTACAGCGATCACGTGCATATTACAAACCCAAATGCCATCGATTCGGAACCGCGGCTGATACCTCGACTCAAAGGGCAACAAAGACAAAAATACTTGGAGTGCCTCCATCACACCAGATTTGAGTTTCATGATCACACATCTATTCGGTCTAACCCCCTCCTAGTGAACTACCCACACACAACAACATTAATACTCTCAGGTGCGCTACGATTCGCACTTCTGCCTACCATTTACTTCTCGTTGATGTGGACGTCACTCTCCGTGTACTGGCAGAGCGTGCCCGACGGTCCGTCGCCCAGGTTGGACGGCGTCTTGCTGCCCTGCGACCACTGGCACACCTTGACGTCGCCCTTGCCGTCTGTCGTCTTGACATAAATGTTCTTGAGCGTGGCCTGGTCGTTGTAGTTCTTGTTCACCGTCACAAGACTCACGAGCGGGTCGATGGCGTACACGTTCTCCACCGTCACAGTGCGAGGGATGTCTCCGCACGTGCCGCACGAGCGGTAGAGCTTGCCGAACTCCTGCGCGAAGAAGCCGTTGATCTTGACGGTGCCGTAGCCGTTGTGCTGCACCACCTTGTCCGAGGCGTAGCGCGCGCCGCAGTTGGTCACGGTGGTCACACTGGAAGCAGTGCCGCCCTTGATGCTCAGCGCGTCCTCGCACACGTCGTCCCACCAGACGTTCTCGATGGTGCAGTCGTGGTCGTCGCAGTGGACGCCCTCCTTCTGGTTCTTGCCGATGATGGCGTTCTTGAGGGTGCCGCCGGCCTCGACGAGGAACACGGCGGAGTCCTTCTGGCCCTCACCGTCGGTGCACGTGATGTCGGAGCGCTCGAACGTCTGCATCTTGCCGTCGAAGACCTCGCCGGCCTTGATGGTGTACGGCTTCGATTACAGAACGGTGCCCGCGCTGGCTGGCCACGTGCCGTCGGGGACGCCCACAGTCGTGTTGGTGGCGGTTTGCTCGGTTGAGTCGCTGCCTGTCGTCTGAGCGGTTGAGCCCGTGCTGGAACTCTGCGTAGGTGAACCGGCATTGGAGTTCTGCGTAGTCGGGTCGGTAGTCGAACCGCTGCTGCTGCTGCTGCTGCTGGGGGCGGTAGCAGCAGAACTGTAGGTGGAAGTGGAACTGGTGCTGCCGCTGGCACTTGGCGCGACGTTCTCCTGTTGGCTCTCTACGCCGCTGTTGCTGGCCGACGAGGTCGAAGCGGAAGCGGAGGTGGTGGACTGCAGCGAGGGCACTTCAACTTGCTGGTTGCTGCTGCCGGAGGAGGACGAGGAATCGCACTCGAGGATCACGTTCGGTGCCTGCGGGGGGTCCAAAGCGCTGCTGGACGCGACGCTAGACAGCTGGGAGGTCTGCTCCGAGGCCTTGCTAGAGCTCGAGTCGCACTCGAGCACGATACCGGTCTGCTGTTGAACCGATTGGGTCAGGTCGCTCTCGCTGCTGGAGGCGACGCTCGACTGCTGGGCGGCAGCTTGTGTCACGTCGTCCGAAGACGAGTACGTCGAGCCGGAGCTTGAGGTCGGGCTCGATCCCGAGGCTGAAGGGAGAGCGGCCGGCTGCTCCGTCGAGTCTTGCTGCTGCTCGGTCTGACTACCAGCGCTGCTAACAACCAACTGCTCCAGGCTGCCGCTCTCCACAGGCGCCACCGTGCCGGGGGCAGACGCCTCGGACGCCTCGGTGGACGAGTTCGACGACGTCTGCGATGACGCCGCGGCTGACGAAGCGAGTGATGAATCGCTGAAGGACGACGACTGCTGTGCGGGCGTCTGCGACGATGAAGCCGAAGCGGAAGCCGACGCCGCGGTCGAAGTCTGCGCCGCCTGGGAAATGTCCTCGTTCACGCGCACGTCGCTCTCCGAGTACTGGCAGAGCGGCGGGGACGGCCCGTGGCCCAGGATGGAGGGCTCGCCGTCGGCGTTGCCCTGCGACCACTGGCAGATTTTGACCGTCTTCTTGCCGCTGGACTTGACCCAGACGTTGCTGAGCGTGGCCTCGTCGTTCCAGTTCTTGTTCACCGTCACGACGGCATTGGTCGGGTTCACGACGTAGACGTTGGCCACGTCCACCTTGCGCTGCTTGTCGCCGCACGTGCCGCACGAGCGGTAGAGCTTGCTGACGTCCTCGCCGTAGAAGCCGTCGATCTTGACGGTGCCGTAGCCGTTGTGCTGGATGACCTTGTCGTCGGCGTAGCGAGCGCCGCCGCCCGTGACCGTCGTGACACTGGAGGCGGTGCCGCCCTTGACGCTCAGCGCGTCCTCACACACGTCGTCCCACCACACGTTCTCAATGACGCAGTCGTGCTTATCGCAGTGAACGCCCTCCATTTGGTTCTTGCCGATGATGACGTTCTTGAGGGTGGATCCAGGCTCGAGCTTGAAGACGGCGGTGGACGCGCCGCTCTCGGTCTGGCCCTCGCACGAGATGTCGGAGCGCTCGTACGTCTGCATCTTGCCGTCGAACACCTCGCCGGCCTTGACGATGTGAGCCTCGGAGAACTGGACGGTGCCCGTGCTGGCGGGCCACGTGCCGTCGGGCAGGGAGGCAGCGCTCGCAGCCGCGATCGCCAGGGCGATGGTCGTCGCAAAGTTCGCGAAGGACTTGACCATTGTGGATTGCAGCAGCAGCAGTGTCTTGGTGAGAGTGGAGCTACTTCTTAGCTGGTGGGGGGAGCTGCTGGACCAGTTGATGCCTGAGAGGCCAATTGATTAATGACCGACCGACTAACTGACGTCGGGCTGCCCGTTAGTTAGTCGGAGGGCAACGACGATCAGAGTGGTGACCGTTTGTACGGTGCTTCGGCATCAGTGACCACGACGGCGAGGACCTGATGGGCCAGTTGTTTTCCTGCAGCCATGCTGCTGTTGGGCTTGCGGGTGAGCCCAGCGGTTCAAATCCGTGGCGATGGATCATGCCTGTCATCGCTGGGGAGTGACAACTTGGCGTTTTTTGCTACTCGCGACTCCTAAGTGGTGCGTGTTTAATAGATTGCACGACTATCTCAATGCAGAAGAGGAACACTGAAGGTCTCGCAAAAGTTTGCAAAGTTTGCTTATAACACGATATGTATACTATTGAGAGGAGAAGGTTTCTAGTCGACGCCGAATCCAAGCACATCGCGCAGCAGCGGCTGGCCTGTTGCGTTCGCAGACTGAAAACGGTCCGACTCCTTCATTCAGCCTGTCACCTTGCAGCATTCCAAGTTTACATGCATTATTGCGACTTGTTTTTCGTATGTTGCTCGGGTCAACCGGTTTCAAGGACGCCATGTCCTGCTGTATTGTGTCTCACTCCACCCCACCTGCCGCTTAAGCGCGGTAACGTTGGTGCTGCACATGTGCATTCAAATGGCAACTTCGGAATTGGTTGCGAGCACGAGT